>NC_054835.1:82985784-83285784 GCF_018345385.1 Vulpes lagopus | reverse complement strand
GCATAATGAATAAATCATTCATCATAATGAATGAATCCCTGTGTTATACACCTGAAACTAATGTAACATTGTGTGTGTCAACAATATCCAAATAAAAATAAATGAATAAATGAAGGAAGGAAGGAAGGAATAAATAAATTTAACAACAAAAACCCTAAAATTACATAGAGGGACAAAGGAGAGCACAGTATTTGCCTGAATTGTTGACACAATTCACAGTTCAATATAAGATAAATGATGGATAGGTTAGAAATAAGATTAACTCCGCCCTTCCTTAATACTAAAAAAAAAAAGGGGGGGGGTTTCCTCTAATCTGATGCCAGTTGTCACAAAATCTACCAATGCTTTGAAGTTAATTTCTGAAACGGCTTCTTTGAGTTTATGGATGCCCTCTTCTGCGTGCAGGAGCAGTAAGAATTTCATGCTCGGCTAACCATGGTTGTTGCTTTTGTTTTCTTCTTTTGCTTTCTCCAATATTTACTACACATGCAAAGGGTACCTTAAGATGTTTGATATACCCCCTGGTGCTAGACATGTGTTAATCCAAGAAGACGAGGCTTCCCCTCATATTCTTGGTAAGTGTTTCTGTCTGCCAGCTTTGCTCTAGCATGCCCTTAGAGAAACATCGAAGCAATCATATATATAAAAATATATATGTGTTTAGATGTCTGTGTATATATGTATATGTATGTATATACATAGATATGCAAGATTCAGAATTACATGTAAGTGCATTACTGTGTGTTCTTTGTTGATCATTTCTCCCCACTCTCCTTTCTTTAAAACAAAAAATATTCAAAAATAGAGCTTCAATTTTTGGTGAAACCTGGGTTGGTTCATCATTTATATGAAGAAAAGGGTATTTAATGAGTTTGTTAAGTGCTTTTGCTCTGTATTAGGGGATGAGAAAAATAAAGTTGCCAATAAAATGCACTAAATTAAGGAAGAATATCAGAAAAATTTGCCATATTTATGTTGGCAAATTAGTTCTGATATTTTGGTTGATGCCATACTGTATGCCTGTCCTTACTTTTTTATTGCATTTTAAGTTATTTTACTGAAAAGCAACCATATGTGAATTTTACTAGTCTAGTGAAAATTTTCCTAATATTCGTTATGTGTCCAGTTTCTGACTGGCACATGCAGATGCATTTGCATGGCTGCTTATAATTTCCAAAAGAAGATTCTTTTCCTCTTTTATGAAAGAATCATATAAAAATGTAATTCTAAAGGGGTTTATTTTCAAAGTGTATGTACAAATATAAACATGACTTCCACATATACCCTGACCTGTTAAAGCACAAGGAAGCTCTCTGATCTGAAGGCATCATCTGTCAACCCCATGTAAATTTGTCTCAGATTTTCTTTTATTTTAAATGTGTGACTTTAAGAATGAAGTGTTTTGTGGTGTTTCACAGAATTTTTTTTTTTTTTTTTAGTATTTAAATTAAATTCACTACTAGATTCCTTAGTGATCTCAGTCAGCCATAGTTCTTTTTCCAGTAATTCACATTCCTTATTTTTTGTCCAAGAATTCTGATTATTATCCTTGGAAACATTAGAGTAGGGTTATTTTGTAAAGATTTATATATTTATTTATGAGAGACAGAGAGGCAGAGACATAGGCAGAGGGAGAAGCTCCCTGTGGGGAGCTTGACATGGGACTCGATTCCAGGACTCCAGGATCATGCCCTAAGCCAAAGGCATATGCTCAGCCACTGAGCCACCTGACATCCCCGTCATTACAGTAGTTTAAAAAACTTCAAGAGGAATAAATGTATTTAACTAAAATTGCTCCTGTTTTCTATACATTTTCAGTAATGGTAGTAACATGAAATTGTATTTTCTAACTTGCTATACGCTGGTAGTAACTCCAAATTTTAAAGTCCCATTTGTTATGTTTTCTTCATTAGAGAAAGCATTTTTAAATAATATATAGTAGATCAATAATGCATTAAGAACTCTATTACCAGTAATCAGCTTTTTCTATCCATATAAGTAGGGACACGGCCTTGGAATTTTACAAACATAAGAACTAATTTTTTGTTGGTCTAAAAATTAGTTCAATTATGTTGGATACCAATAAATACTTTCACTAGCTTGAAAGAGATACACAGTAAAGAAGCCATTATGTTATGTGCTATCCTAGCATAAATGTTTTCTGTTAATGATTATAGAAGAATCCATAAGTATCAAAATGTTCCCCACTTTCTGTGGAAATAGACAGGAGTGGCTTAGAAACTGTTAACCTCGCTGGCAGTGCTTTCAAATGGGCCTATTTGTCAATATTTATCTCCTATTTAACCATCTGGCCATTGCTTTTGACCAGTTGGGCGTGTTTCCTGAGTATTTGGAATGCTGAATGAAGGCAATGCGAGTCATATCAGAACTAACACTCATTTTGATTGCTTTGATGCTAATAAACACAGTCTTCCGTTTATAGACAGGGATAGACTTACTAGGGATCATCAAACTTGTAAAATGATAAAATAAAATGTATTCTGGTTACCCATTTCTCTTCAGCTATTAAGAACCAAGCTACAGGCCACTATATTTTAAATGGCAAAGGGGAGGAAGCCAAGTCGCGGACCTTCATAGATCTTGGTGTGGAATGGGACTATAACATTGAAGATGATATCGAAACTCTTCACACAGATGGACCTTTACATGATCCCGTTATTGTTTTGGTATGTGGTGTTACAGTCTCAGTGCGTAGTTGATTTAGTTTATAATTTTATAATTTATTTGTTTGAAAACACTTTTACCTTGAATGTTGAATATTTAACTGCTTGTTTTTTATAATTCCATTTATTTGCTCCTCTCTACTCTTTGTGCAACTTTGTCATATATTTTAAGTACATTATAATCCTTTTTTTTTCTTTTTTTTTTAATTTATTATTTATGATAGTCACACACAGAGAGAGAGAGAGAGGCAGAGACACAGGCAGAGGGAGAAGCAGGCTCCATGCACCCGACGATCGCTGCCCTGGGCCAAAGGCAGGCGCCAACCGCTGCGCCACCCAGGGATCCCAGTACATTATAATCCTAATAACATAGTAGTATGATTCCTGACTTTTAATAATCCATTATTAAAGACAAAAGATGAGATAGATTTTTTTTTAAGATTTTATTTATTTATTCAAGAGAGATACACACACACACACACACAGAGAGAAGCAGAGACACAGGCAGAGGGAGAAGCAGGCTCCATGCACTGGGAGCCTGACGTGGGATTCGATCCCGGGTCTCCAGGATCGCGTCCTGGGCCAAAGGCAGGCGCCAAACCACTGTGCCACCCAGGGATCCCCACACAAGCTTTATTGATGCCTTAGCAGCTTTACATGTAGGGCCTCCCCTCATTCAGGAGAGAAGCACGTGGCAATTCCTGAGAAGGGATTGGGGGGGGTGTTTTTGGTTAGGTGCTGTCAGTCAGCAGCAGGTGGGGAGTCTGCTCTGAGAGGTCCCGAAGAGCAGCAGCAGTTTGGGGTCCTTAGAGCCACAGTCTCCTTTATAGTTAGCAAATGTCGAATTTGGTTTCACAGGGGTATGCTAAGCAGGCAGGTTCTAAATGGCTAAAAATATGCTTGTTGGGGCTACATTTAAAAGGACTGGGAATGTAAAAATTTGAGTTTGATGCTAGCAGGCTTCTGAGATAAAGGGTCTCAGCCTGCCATGTAGAAACAAAGTAGGCCAACATGAAGGCACGATCTTTGACTCCTAACCCATCGCTTATGATGAGAAGTCAGCCTTGTTCATATTGCTGCTCTGTATGTGAATTATCTATTTTTCTCTGGCTTCTCTTTAAAGATATTTTCTTTATCTTTTTGTTTCATCTTGTTTGTTTAGCCATTTGATTGTGATATGCTTAGCTTGCGATATTCTTTGTCTATATCTGGCTTGGGGTTCACCAAGCAATTGGTGATTTTAGTTGATGGGTGCATTTTTTTTTTGTTTTTACCAAATTTGGGTTGATTTTCCATTTTATGCCAAGTCTGTTTTACCCCATCTCTCACTCCTACTAGGACTCATTTACCCGTATGTTAAACCAGTTGAAATTGTTCCACACGTCTGCTGGGCTTTGTCCATCCTTCTGTAATCACTCTTTCTCTATTCTTCAGATTGGATAATTACTATTGAGCCATGTTCAAGTTCACTGACTATGTCTTATGTGATCTCCAATCTGTTGTTGAGCCCATCCAGTAAATTTTTCATGTCAGATGGTATTCTTTTCTTTTCTAGGATTTCCATTTGGTCCTTTAAAAAAAAAAAAATCGTTTCCATTACTATGCTGAGATTTTCATATATTTTACTCATTATGTCTACCGTTTCCTTGAAGTCCCGTGTCTTCATGTTGTCTGCTTCTATAAGCTACTTTTTTTCTGGATTATGAGTCACATTTTCCTGCTCCTTACAATTTTTTAAATGTACATTGGACATTATGGATGGCAAATTGTAGGACATTTGGTTTATGTTGCCTCTTTTATAGGTTTTGTTCTGGCTGTCATTTCCTCCTGATCTTTGAAGCTTGATTTATTCTTTGTTAGGGCTGGTCTGTTTCAATTCTGTCCCTATTCTTATGGCGTGGCCTTTCTGATGCCTTAACTGAATACCTGAAGTGTTAATGAGCCTTGTCATCTGGCTAGATAAGAACTCCCATGTCCCTAACGCCACCTGACCTTCGGTGTCTCTGGTCCTGCTCCCAGCCCCACAGCAGACACTTGCTGGTAGACAGTGTGGTGACTTGGCCTGGACATGCACAGGCCAGCCTTTGGTCTAGGATACATGCAGCATCTGGGCCACCCCTGTGTGCAGCCCCCCCTTTTTTTAGAGCCCTGTCTGCAAGTTCCAAACACCACGCTCCATCTCTTCAGCTCCTTGAGACTGCTGGCATGGCTTGGGCTCCTGCTTCCTGTGTAGGACCCGGAACCTGACCCTATCAGGAAGCCGGGACCTGGCCTGTTTCTATTCCCACAGGGATCACTGTCCTTCACTGTGTTATTCATTGCTGCCCCACCCCCACCTGCCAAAAGTTCCCTTATATGTCTGTCCAGTCTTACTGTTTTTAATATCAGCAAGGCAACTCTATTACTCCCTCATGGATGAATGCAGAAGACATCTACGTGGTTTGAAAAATATTGTATTCTGTATTCAAATATTTATTGGATTTATTGAATATTTTCTCTGTAGAAAATATTATCCTCATTTGAAACCAAATCTTCCCACTCAATATTTTTTTTCTTTGAAAATTATTTCCCTTTGACAAAGTGTCCAAATCTTTTGCCCATTGTTAAAGTGGGTTATTTCTTCTTCTTCTTCTTTTTTTTTTTTTTGAGTTTTAAGAGTTCTTTATATATGCTTGATATATCCATTATGAAATATGTGATTTGTCAAATATTTTCCTCTAGTTAATGTTTTTTTTTTTGTTCTCTTACTAGTGTCTTTCACAGAGCAAAATATTTTAACTATCCTGTTGTCTAGTGTATCAATTTTTTCTTTTATGGATCAAGATTCTGGTGTTTTATATATATATTTTTTCTGCCTAATCCAATGTTAAAGCATTTTCTTATTTTTTGGTAGAAGTTTTATAGTGTTGTATTTTACATTTTGAGGTGATTTTTATATAAATTTTGTATGATGTTAGGTTTTTAGTTTTGAATATGGATGCCTAAGTTACTTATTACTGCATAACAAATTGCCCTGAACTTCTTAGCTAAACACAAAGCAACATTTATCATTGCATAGTTTCTGTGGGCCAGGTATCTGGGAGCTACTTAAATGGCTAGTTGTGGCTCAGGGCATCTCATGAGATGGGTCTTGGCTGTGGCTGGTCACCCCAAGGCTCCACTGGGGATATCTGCTTTCCTGCTCAATCACAGGGCTGTTGGAAGGCCTCAGAAGATTCCTTCTAAGCTTTTACATGTGATGGCTGGTGGGCCTGTGTTCTTCACTATCTGAGCCTCTCCTTAGACTCCTTAAGTGTCCTTATCACTTGGGAGTAACATCCAATTTATGCGGCTGTTGTCTGTTTGCTGGAGGCAAGTCACTGAATCCAACCCACACTGAAGGGGAGACAAATTAAGCCCTACTCATTGAGAGGAAAAATATCAAAGTATTTGTGGACATGTTTTTAAATCCACTACAATGACTTGTTCTAGTACCTTTGTTGAAAAAAATCGTCTTTTTTTCCATTATCTTTTCATCTGTGCCAAAATTAATTATGCATGGTTATGTAGGTTTATTTCTGTCATTCTATTTCAAAGGTTATATAATTTTATAGCAAAAATATATAGTAATCAAAATTTCATTAAATTTGAATGGTTGGAGATCAGAAGCTCCATTTCACTCATATAATTACACTGCATTCTTTTCCAGTGGCACAGATGTCTGGCCTCAGAGCCCTGCTGCTAACGACCATGATAGCCTATCTCAAGGCTTTGTGCACTGATAGCAGGGTGACTGCAGGGAACAACATGAATCAGAGATACAAGCAAACTTGTAGTTAGGACGGTAGGGTTGTAGACAATGTAGAGCAGTGCTCTATCTTTTCCTCTCTAAAGGGCTGGAACCCCAGGCTGGGAGCTCTGGAGCATGGCAAGTAGCTGGCTGGGACTGAAAGCATTAGGCATCTGGCTAGAATATAAAATCAAAGAGTAAGGGGGAAAAAAAGCAAAAGGAACCCAGATAAGCAAATCCTTCATCCTAGTGGGTTTAATATTACTTGATTTCTCAAACAAAAGCTATCTCTAAAAATTTAGTGTAAAAAAACTAGTGAATTGCACATGCTTTTCCCTTTGTATAATTGACATAATCCTATAAAAGCTAGTATATGAAAGTCAATAAAAGCTTATTTAAAAAAAAAAAAGAGTATGTTGCCCTAAACAATATTAAAGAGCAAATAAAAAAACTAAGAATATATTTGCAATGCTTATTATAAAAGAAGGATTAATGTTCTTATTACATAAATTACTTAGAAGAAAAGGTATATATACCAATAAAAAAGAAGGCATGACACAAACCTGCAGAGAATAGCAGCCAGAATACAAGTGACTAATAAACCAAGAAAATTAAACTTTTCTATTTATCAAATAAATAACAATTAAAGCAACAATCTTTTGCCTGTTTAATTAACAAAGATGAAAATTATATAGTATGTAGTGCCAAATGGGGCCCTTTTCATCATATACCCTCATTATGAAAGTAATAATTGTTCTAACTATTTTGAAGGGTTATTCATCAGTCTGTTATAAGAGCTATAAAAAGCACTCGTACCCTTTAGCTCACTAAAGAAAATCAGAAATCACCACAAAGGTGGGGGACAAATTCTAACCAATACAAGTATTTATTAACAAGTGAATGGCTAAATAATGCATGCTACCTTTAGGATTAAACACTGTGCTGACATTGAGAAGTATGTTTTCAAAGAATATTTACTATCTTGGGAAATGTACATGACACATTAAGTGAAATAAGCAAAGCCTGAAAAACATATGTGTACACGCACACGCGCACACACCAGGCAATATGCAAATATCTCGAGGGTATATATCTCAAAACAACAGAAGTGACTTTGGTTTTCTCTCGTTTAGTAGAATCATGGATAATTTTTATTTTCTTCGTATTTTTCCATAATGTGTACATTATGCTGGAGGAAGCATTATTTATCTTTATCATCATGACCAAACAGTTATTTTAAAGAATAATTTTCAAATGCAGCAAGAAGGTATATAATAAGTTAAGGAAATCCACGGTGAATCTTATTATAAAGTTATTATTTTTATTATATAATCTCATATATCAGTGTGCTTTTTTTATATTTTTATGGTCAAAGTGTTATATATATATTTACCTTTTTTTGTTCTTAAACAGGGCATTTTTTTATACTTTTGTTGATAGAACCATTATATTTTTAAAAACTGCCTTAAAGTTTTCCAGTTTTAATAAGAGTGCTATTCTGAAATATTTATAATTTTTATTGGAAATATAAAACCCCTTCAGATGACTTACCTATCTATTTCATGTATACATTAGATCATACCTCAGGAGAACGATACCCATTCCAGCCTGACTTATAAGTACATCATTCATGAAGATTCTGCACCTACAATCAGCAGCAACAATGTCATCCAGGAAGAATTAGATACTTTTGAGTGGGCTTTGAAGAGCTGGTCTCAGTGTTCCAAACCCTGTGGCGGAGGTAACACATTCAAAGTAATTCACAGAAAGCCAGTTATCCTGCTTCTACCTTAAAGATTGCCTCTCATTGAGGCCACGGTCGGAGAAATACTAAACATAACAACTAAAACATAAGCACAAAGCATTTTTACTGAAGTCTCTGAATCTACAAAGGATGAGAATCCGTTTATCGCAACCTTGAAATTCTCTTGTCTTTTTCCTCAGGTCTTCTATTCACATGGTGGCACGTTTAATGACTTCACTGTTCCCCCAAATCCTCCCACATTCAGTGTCCTGTGGTTCTGGCCTTTCTTCTTCTCCACTTTTACTTTCCATACCAGCACATTTCTTTTTTATCAGTGTTAGTAATGAAAGAGCTATTAGTTGTACCAAAGGGAGCAAGTGGTGTTTTAAATGCTCTATTCGTGTATCAGTCCTCAAAATGGCTCTGCGAGGTCAGCAGTATGATTGCCTATATTGTACTGATTGGGAAACTGAGGACAGGGACGTCATTTGCCCAGACCCTAGTATACAGACCTGGGTGTTCCAGCTTCTGGCTACGTTCTCAGTGCACTGGGCTGCCTTTCTGCCCTTTCTCAAGGAAGTCCATGAAGCATCCTCAGAGTTTTTCAGTTTCTCACTTCATCCATTCCTCTGGTTCTGAACAATAGATGCTCCAGAGCTGAGCAAGCCTAGACAGAATTTTCCCCAACAGGCAGGAGAAGGCAAAGGGCTGAGTACTGAGTAACCAAGAGCAAAAAAAATTAGAGTAAGGAAAGCCCATGTCAGCCATTTATTCTATAATTTAAAATTCAAGGATGCATTTGTAAAGAGGATTCTTTTTTGAAGTGGAGGGGCCATAAATGTTTTTAGTTAATTATTTAAAATGACACTTAATCCATTATAAAATGCTTGTTTAATTTGAATCTTCCCTTCTCTGCTGCCTCAGCATCTACCCAGTTACAAGGCTTGCCAGACACACCTTTTTATAAATGTCTGCCACATCTATTCTTTCCTTACCGGCTTTCCTTCGTAATTTTGGAAGGGAAGATTATTGCAAAAGTCTTTTAATAGTCAACTAATTTGTTTTTTTTTTTTTCTCTTTTTTTTTATTTTAAGGTAATCTTGAATGAATGGCTGAATGACCGAATGAGTAGAATTTATATTATTTTCCCAGTTTAAATCCTGTGGCCTCCTAATGTGTCGTCCTGAAGACACAGCATCGTTTATGTATTATTCCTGCTGAAAGTGCATAACCTGAATCTAATCATTAGGAGGCTACATTTTTATCATTAAATAAAACTAAATTGGGGGACATTTTTTAAAACAAGTGGCTTGTACCTCTCGAAAATATTCAAGAGGCTCAGAAACTATCCCTGCTTAATTCCCTGACACGCATAATCCATGATCAGAAAAACATTGCTATAGAGAACATGTTAGGGGCAACTGGCAAATTTTGAATATGGTCTATATATTAGATAAGAGTATTCTATCTGTTAAATATTCTGATTTTAAAAATTATGTAATAGATGTGCTTGTTATGGGCAGTATGCTGAAGTAGTTAGAAGTGAAGGGTCAGGATGCCAGCAACTTACTCTCAAATAATAGTTCAGCAACATTTTACATATATTATATATATTGCATATTATAAATAACCTATGACATATGTAAAAATATATATGTATGTACCTCAAATATAGTGTCGTGTAATACAAGGTTAATCCAGACTCAAGGCATGCGGATGTTCATTGTGCTTTCCTTGCAACGTTTTTGTAGGTTTGAAAGTTTTTAAAAAATTTGCTTCCCTTTCTCCCAGTACTGTTTAAATTTCAAGATTCTGATCAAGAAGTGCAGCTCTTGTGTGCAGTCCCTGCCCCTCCTCCAGCTAAGTTGAGACCCTCCCCTCTGTGCCCCTCTGGTGCCCTCTACAGTAAATTATTTACGTAACTCTCTAAAAGCCTGCATCCTGGGTATCGTCACAAGGGTTGTCAAACCTGTCCCTCACACTGGACGGTGTGTGCTCGGGGTCTAGTTCATTCGCACACTCACAGCTGCTGTTTAATCATTTGTAATCTTTATTAAACGTAGGCCCTGAAAAGTTGAGAGTTTTGTTTATGTAATTGACTTCTGGACCTCCCGCATCCACAACAGTGCCTGCCCCCCCCCCACCCCATGTCATCAGTCAATATTTGTTGAATGAGTGAATGACCAAATATGTAACAGAATGAATAAGTGGGTAAATCCAAAGAAATGTATTTCCTTTCCTAGGTTTCCAGTACACTAAATACGGATGCCGTAGGAAGAGTGATAATAAAATGGTTCACCGCAGCTTCTGTGAGGTCAACAAGAAGCCAAAACCTATTAGAAGAATGTGCAACATTCAAGAGTGTACACATCCACTGTAAGCAGTTATTTTAACTATCGTGTCCTGAGGACAACATGAAAGGGATTTAAATGTCCTTAGTTGTTTTCCATTTTAATTTTATTTTTAGCCAAAGCTAATAAACATACCCGGTTTAAATAATCAGATCATTTCACAGGAATTGTATAAAGCTGTGGTTCTCTTGCCTTTTACCATTTCCCTGCTCCTCAAAAACAGCCATATTCCAGCTAGGTTGCTTCTTTGATATTTGGTAACTCCTCGTTTCCAACTTTCTAAGTAAAATGTTTTTATAGCGACTTGACTTTGGGGGGTGGGGAGGTTTTGCATATTATGTATACTGATTTTCCAATGTGGAAAGTGAAGACTTTAGCATTCTTTTAAAATCCTTCCCCAAATGCATACCCACAGCCCAGACTTCTCTCTTCCTCGGCATTTCCAATATTGTTATAACCTGCCTTTTATTGATGTTGATGTTCAGTTTCTCTTAACAACTTCTGTGTCTCCTAACAGGTGAGTCGCTTAGCTGCTCTTCTTTCCTTGTGAAACTCTGTTCCTCCTAGAATTCATGAATGCCTTGATTTTTATGCTTTATTTTCTACTACTTTTCATTATTTCATCCCCAAACTGTCTTTCATGAGTATCAATCTCTTATAAATACTAAAAACTCAAATATCCTGTCACTTGCAGCTTCTTCGAGATCTCTCTCAGAGAGCTCAGTGTCTTCCAGCTCTGCCCTGGACTTCTGTCCATTCGGGGTTTCTTTTCCTCTACCTGAATCTTCCTACTGCCTCTCTTTTACACCACATCTCCTGGTTCCTGAATTTCTTGTCTTCTTTTCATGTATTCATTTGTTCTGGTAGATCATGTCTTCCAGTAGCTTTCTGAAAAATGTATATACAAAGTGAAAATTTTTGTGTAAAAAACATTCTCATATACCTACGAAAAGTAGCTAAGAGATTAAACTATAAGGGTATATAGGTAACCTACTCTCACTCTTAATCATTTGGATACAAACACATATAACTGCAAACTATAGTGTTTATTCTTTCAGAATTTTGAAGCCATTGTTCCATTGTTTTCTAGATTCCCATGTTGCTGTTGAAAAGTAATTTGCTCTCCTGGTTCTCAGTGCTTTCTATTTTTGTTTGTCATTCAAAGTTTGTAGGAACTTCTTTTTGTTCCCAGTGTCCTGAAATTTCACAGTGATGGAACTGCCTTGATGCTCTACTTTTCTCATCCATCCTCCTAAGTACTCAAAGACTTTTTGAAGCACAAAACCAGTATCTTTCATCGCTGGGACATTTTCTGGGTTTTGTTTTGTTTTTGTTTTTTCTGAAAAATGTCTCCTATATTTTATATTTTTTGCTTTCTTTCTGAGATATTTGTAATTAGGATTCCTAAACAGATCTAATTTACTTTTCTTTTCTCATCTACTGTTTATTGTTTCTACTGGCTGAAATGCTCATTTTTACAACCATGTTATTAATATCTAAGAGCACTTTAATATTCAAGCGCTCTGTTTTGTTCATCACATGTTCCTTCCTTTAAGACATTTGATGCTTATTTCACAGACGTAATATTTTCTTTTATCTCAAAGATTATTTTATTTTATTTTATTTTTCAAAGATTATTTTATAATACCAAAGATTATTTTCTTTTTCAGGCATTATTTCTTTTGAGTTCTTTTCTTCTGTTTCTTTTTTTCTGCCTCCATCATTTGTGTTGGAGGCTTTCTTTCTTTCTTTTTTTTTTTTTTTTAAAAAAAAAAGATTTATTTATTCATTCATGATAGACAGAGAGAGAGAGAGAGAGGCAGAAGACACAGGCAGAGGTAGAAGCAGGCTCCATGCCGGGAGCCCGACGCGGGACTCGATCCTGAGACTCCAGGATCGCGCCCTGGGCCAAAGGCAGGTGCTAAACCACTGAGCCCCCCAGGGATCCCCTGTTCGAGGCTTTCTGTCTGCTGATTATTGGCCGTTCATGCGTACATAAGAATGCAGTGTTAAAAAGGCTGCTTGGAAGCCTGCTTCAGCTTCATGGTCAAGATTTGCTTGCTGGTGGGCTTCACTGTAGGAAGAGCTGGCTGGGCTGTTTTATTGAAGACCCTTAATGTATATTTAGGGCTTTTCTCATGAAATGATCAGGTTCCAAAGAGCAGAATCAATCTCCTGCCTAGGGAGCATAAGCCCATTTAATAGCTGTTCTAGACGTTTGTACATGTACAGGTAACTAGGGTCATCTCACTGTTCCTTATGTGGATTCTTACAGAATCGCCTGCCTTCACTCTTTTTCTGTTGTCTCTTGACTATGTCTGTGTCCACAAGCTAAAGGTCTGGTTTACCTTCTGCGCAGGTCAGATCATCTGCTGGGCTAGAGGAGGGGCAATCAGCCGGTGGGGGGTGAGGATCAGGAAGTGGAACTGTTTCCAAACAGACTCTTCCTCAGTCCTGTGTTTTCGGCTCTACCTTCCCCCAGCTTCACAGTGTTCCCTTTCACTGGTGGCCACCATCCAGCACGTTTCTCAAGTTATGCCTCCAAGTTAGTTTGCCTGCCAGCTTCCACTGCTGAGTTAAACTTCATCCTTCTTAGGTCGGCTGAGCTGGTAGCCATATGTCCCGCCACTTTCTAGGTTCCAAAATTATCTTTTGGTGCCTTCTATCCTTTTTTTTTTTTTTTTTTTATTTTTTTTTTTTTACCTTTGTGGGTTTATGCCATTTTTCTCCCTCGTTGTCATCCTAAGAATTTCAGGAGGGAATAATCTAGGACTATGAAATGTATACTTCTCATGTAATATCTGTCTTCAAATATCTGTCTTCAACTTTTAGTTACCACAGTACATTCTGCTGCAAGTTTGACAAGCTAAAGCCATTCCAAACTGGGAATACCAAAGACTATCAAGGTTTTAGCATGATTGCATTTTTGTGCCCTATATATGTGAAAAGAAAAAAAAAAATGGAGAGGGAAAGTTACTCTGGATAGGATAAAGAGTACGCCTCAATTACATTCTGACAGATCAATGAACCAGATGGAATCACTGGTGACGGCCTTTTGGGACCTGGTAGCCCCACGTCACGGAGACCTGTTCATAATAATGCATCTGCGGCTGATTTGGAGAGTGCTGGGGCATTGATGACACAGAATTTGGGAATGTCCTATGGGAGATCTTTTTGAAAATATCTTTTTAGAAATCTCTCTATTAGGTGCACTCAAGTGCTGCTGGATGCACACTACCTTTACCTTTTTGTCGGGCCAAATAAAAGTCCATATGAAGAACTGAATTTTCCAAACAGGGCAGATATGTCAGGCAGCCTTTTCCGCAGCAACTGTAGAAATTAAACAGTCGTCTCAGTTAGAATGCTAAGACGTCAGTCAACTCAGGATTTCTTGAAAAAGCAGCAGCAGCCAGATCAGTTTGTCTCAGCAAGCCTCAGATGGATTTGCCTTTTTAAGTTTCCACCCAGGAGGCAATTTGGCTGAGAGCAAGTTGGCATATTTCTGAAAACTGCCATCATGCCTGCAACTAACCCGGCAACCTTGGGACGAGTTTCAGAAACCCTCTGTCTATGATTGTTTAGAAAAAGAGGTTTCCCAGTCACAGGGAGGCAGAGAAATACCACGACATTAAAAGCAGAAGTATTGGGCCTCTTACTGTTAGGAAATTCTCAGACTTTTGCCTCGTCCGATGCACAGAAAGCAGGAAGGCTGGGCGGCGAGCAGGAGTGCGCAGCACAGCCACTAACCGCTCCAATCCTCACCCCTGCTGCAGCTGGGTGGCCGAGGCCTGGGAGCACTGCACCAGGACCTGCGGGAGCTCCGGCTACCAGCTCCGCACCGTGCGCTGCCTTCAGCCGCTCCTGGACGGCGCCAACCGCTCCGTGCACAGCAAGTACTGCTCGGGCGAGCGGCCGGACCACCGCCGGGCCTGCAACCGAGTGCCCTGCCCCTCCCAGTGGAAAGCGGGGCCCTGGAGTGAGGTGGGCCAGGTCCCTGCGTGCCTGGGTTCGGTGTGTGTGTCTGCACGCGCACGTTAGCACATGCAGCCTGTTTTCATTGGGCTCCAGGATCGGGTAGGCTTGGTGCGAGTGGAGAACCTGCCACGCGCTTTGCCATCATCAAGCAGCTGGAGGTGCCAGGAAAGAAAATGATTTTAAAACAGTGCTTGCATTTAAGATGAGTCGGTAGGGGCAAACCATGTCTGGAGGTTTTGTGACACGGAGGAATCTGAAGGTGACTGATCTTCTGTTTAATATCTTTGTTGACGTCACCTTTCCTACCGGATGGATCCCAAATGCCTGACAGTGAGTGCGAGCCCTGCCCCATTTGGCACCACACTAACTCTTCTTCTCCTTCTCCTCCCCTTCCTCCTCCTCTTCCTTTTTTTTCCTTCAAGTATAATTGACGTAACATTACACCAGTTTCAGGTGTACAATGTCATGATTCACTATTGCAAACGTTCACCACAGTCAGTCCCATGCTCACTTCTTTTGCTCTTTTGTTCTTTATTCCAACTCTGTCTTCGAGTTTGAGAAACTCCTTACTCTTCCAAAAGGGCTGTGCTCATTGGAGTCTACCCCCTTTCAGCTGATGGCCCTCCCTCCCCTCCCCTCCTGTCTCACCACCCCTTCCTCCTTATCCACTCCTGGCTCATTTCCAGAGTCCACCTTCCAGGGCTGCCTTTCTCACAGTCCTTCCTCTACATTCCAGAACCAAAGAGGCCTACCTCTAGCGTGCCCCTCGTGATGTAATAGTGTGACTTTTGTCTTGGAGTCCATGCTTGCCACTGGTCCTCACATTTCTCAAGGACTGTGCATTGCTTCCCCACTCCACAGCCAGTACCTGTCCAGTCCATGGTGTTGGCTTGCTGACTCAAGCTTGTGTTGCCTGAATTAATCCCACATCTTTGGCATTTCTAAAGATTCAAAATGAAATCATAGGAGAAGAACTTAGAGGTGGAAAGGACATCAAAAAAGCAGGTAGAGAATAAAGGAAGACGTGGAGGGCAGGCCCAGGGAGGAAGGAACAGGCAAGTGAAGGTCACCTTCATGGGACCAGAAAGATAACTCCTATCTCTCCTCTTTAGAGTCCTGAATGAAGGCCCCTCCCCCATAGCTCCTGTCTGGAACAATAGCTTAAGATGTTCTTGGATTTAATTTTAGAGCAGTTAGCCCCTTCATTAAAGAAATTAATTTATGGGAATAAAATAAAAGTAGTTCCAAAGAAGTTGAATTAACCAAGGTAGCCTGTCAGTAAATTCTGCCATCAGTGAAGAAGGTGAAAGAACGGGAAATGCTTACTGTCTGCCGGGCACAGTTGGTTTACATACATCACCTCCTTTCCCATAGTCCCACACTAATCCTGAAGCAAGTGTTACCCTCAGGCTTCAGAGAAGCAGCAGCGTATCCAGGCTGGTCACTTATGAGGTCAGGCTGTAAACTCATGATAGCCTGTCTGCAAAAGAACACAGAGAATGGACTCCAGAGCTGTGCATGCGTGTGTGCATGGGTGTGTGCATAGAGAAAGGGAGGAAGGTGACCCTGGTGGAATAAACCTCTCTGATCGCAGCTTTCGTTTCTCTAGTGTTCCGTCACCTGTGGGGAGGGCACGGAGGTGAGGCAGGTCCTCTGCAGAGCGGGAGACCACTGCGCCGGGGAAAAGCCAGAAGCCGTCAGACCTTGTCAGCTGCCTGCCTGCAATGGTAGGTGTGACACCCATTGGTTTCATTGCTCTGACAATAGTTTTTAAGCCTCAACAAGTGGAATTTCTGGACAAACTCTGGAATTTGTTTGCTTATCAAAAAGTAACCTAAGGAAGAGCACCTGCCTTTGCCTCGGGTCATGACCCCCGAGTGCTGGGATCTGTTTCCCTCCGCCCGCCCCTGCTGCCCCGTCTGCTGTCTGTCCTCTCTCTCTTTCCCCCCGTTCATCTGCTTTCCCCCCCTTCCCCACCTCACCCCACTTCTGTCATCACAGGCTTCCTCTTAAAGGCCAGTTACCTGCCCGATGACGGTGGTGGGTGCTGCTGTCACACTAATGAGACTTGGAACTAAAGAGGTGGCCTTTTCATCGGCCTGCAGCCTAAGAAGCCATTGATTAAATATTGACACCTGCTGAGTTGTACTTTCTTTTCTTCAAGGAAATTGTCAAGGCACTATTTTATAAAAAAAAATTTACGATTATACTTGTTTATTTATTCATGAGACACACAGAGGCAGAGACACAGGCAGAGGAAGAAGCAGGTTCCATGCATGAAGCCGGATGCAGGACTCAGTCCCAGGGCCCCGGGGTCATGACCTGAGCCGAAGGCAGATGCTCAACCACTGAGCCACCCAGGTGTCCCCAAAAGCTTTTTATTTTTTTTTTCTTGAAGAAATTTCAGGTCAAGTCCATTTATTTACTTATTTATTCATTCATTCATGAGAGACCCACAGAGACAGAGAGAGAGAGAGAGAATGAGAGGCAGAGACACAGGCAGAGGGAGAAGCAGGCTCCTTGCTGGGAGCCCAACGTGGGACTCGATCCTGGGTCTCTAGGATCACGCCCTGGGCTGCAGGCTGCGCTGAACCACTGGGCCACCCGGGCTGCCCCAGGTCAAGTCCTTTAAACTTAAATTATTTCGTTTTAAATTTCCATTTGAAATGTGTGGCAGCAAGAACAAGCACGGCCATGAGGGGGAGACAGAGGACTTTGATATTTAATCATTTTCTCTGGAAAATATAATTGAAAATTTCAAACAGGAGACAAAGCAAACAGAACAAACTTCACCCAGTTAGAAGCTGTAAGATTTACTGTCGCCACGATATTTTATTTTTATGTATTACTGCCAAGAGGCTGAAAACTTTGCGAAGTAAACTTGATTCTTAATGGTTGGTAGAGCTACGTATTTCTGCAAATATGCCCAATTGTCAGCAGGAATTGCTTCTTTTTCTTTAGCTAACAGGAATTATTTTAAATTGTAAAACAGGGATCCCTGGGTGGCGCAGCGGTTTGGCGCCTGCCTTTGGCCCAGGGCACGATCCTGGAGACCCGGGATCGGATCCCACGTCGGGCTCCCGGTGCATGGAGCCTGCTTCTCCCTCTGCCTGTGTCTCTGCCTCTCTCTGTGTGTGTGTGTGTGTGTGACTATCATAAATTAAAAATAAATAAATAAATAAATAAATTGTAAAACAGAGGTACAAATGAGATGGTGTTAGGGATTCCACAGTTTAGCTGCTGTCTTGCTCTGAGATCCAGGCCCAACAGCCAATTCTTGGAGATCGTAAAAGGCCACATGTTTCTATCACACATTTCAAGTAATAATTCCCATCAGTCCCAAACTACGATTAAAATGAAATGACTTTTTGAGACCATGTGTAAAACTGTTTTCCTGAACTTCTTATAATGATTTGGGCAAGGAACAAGAAGGCTGAAAAGTTTCCTTAATCTTAACGATTGAGTTTCTCATGTGTATTCTTCCCCTAAGCCCCATTTTGATTGTACTATTTCATTGTTGCTGTTAAGCTCTTCCCATTTATCCTGGGATGAATTACCATAAAGCGAATGTATTCCTTTGCTCTTACCTGTTTTTTCCTAAGACTATCTCGTCCTTTTCCTCCTCTATCCAGAAACATATTCTGGCCCTAACTAGACCCATGTTGTGAACCAGTCCTTGCGATGCCGAGGTGCTCACACAGAAGGGAGTCTCATATGTGGACCCCTTCTTTAATACAGAGAGAATAGGTCATGTTTTGAACTGGGCCGCAGAAGGGGGAGTGGAGGGGGCGGGGTGAGGGGTCAGAGGGAAAAGAGTACAGGGTCAAATAAAGTCCTCTCATCCCAGGGCCTAGAGCCTGAAACATACAGGAAGAAGAAATTAATATTCTTATTTTAAGATACAGGCATAGAAAAAGTAATTCAGAAATAATAAGTATATTTGAGGGGAAACCCATTAATGTGACACGCAGGCATTCACAACATAATTAGATGATTACCTTAGTTAATATAAAATATGCAGAGATGTCATACTATCTAGTATATCTGTAAGTGTCGGGCAAACACAGATCACTCCACAATTTGGGAAGGGGGCATGGTATTATAACTCTAGTAGGTAGTTTTATAATTTGTAATTGGTAACAAATATAGTAATTTTATCTCAGTCTTGCCAACTGACTGTCCTTTTTTTTCAAACTTTAGAAAAAAAGATTTTTTAATTTCTTTAGGAATTTATATAGAGGTTCCTTATCTAGCAATAGAGCATGACCCAATAATACATTGTAATTTTGAGTGATTATAGTATATAAATGCCACAACTTACAATGCTCCGTGTTTATGAATCAGACATAGAATCCATATTTCTTTGTTGCACCATGTTTGTGGGCTCTGCAGAGGATGTGCCCTAAAATGGCTGAAAATAAGTATAAACTAACTTGTCCATGGGCTCAACATTTGGATTTTTTGAAATTTAATTCTTATAATGTGTACTCAAAATAAATTTAAAATCCTAAAAGGAGTGCACACACACATGTATCAAGTGTTTTATGAGTGTCAGGTTAGTACTCTGTAAACAGAAAGTGTTATCAATTCAGTAAAATTAAATTTAAAAACTATGAATGATTCAAAAGAAAGTTGGCACATTCTACCCAAATTTATGCTTTCAAATAATAAATAGCCTGAGAATATTTGGTAGTAAAAATGTAATTATTGCATTGACTCTGGTCAACGGTCTTTTTTTTTTTTTCTCCACATTTTTAAGATTTAATTTGTTCCATTAGGTACTTAGAATTTATTTTGATTTTTATTTATGTATTTTTTTCAAAGAGTTATTTACTTATTTTGGAGAGAGTGAGCAAGCAAAGGGGAGGGGCCAAAGGAGAGGGAGAGAATCTCAAGCAGATTCCCCACTGGGCATGGATCTTGACCCAGAGTTCCATCTCAGGACTGTGAGATCATGACCTGAGCCAAAAATCAAGAGTCAGATGCTTAACCAGCTGAGCCCTGAACTAGCTAGGCATGCTAGTATTTATTTTGATTTTAAATTTAAATTTAATGTAGAAGCTAATCTACTAGAAAGCCAGAAATACCATAAAAAATAATAGCAACAACAACAACACAAAAAACAGATGTCCCTTTATATCCTAAAAAAGTATTTGTGGCAAAATGAATCCTATTTTCTCATTCTAAAATCAGATACAAAAAATAAATAAATAAAATAAAATAAAAAAATAAAATAAAATAAAATAAAATAAAATAAAATAAAATCAGATACATGTTCCTACTTGGAAGGAACATGTACCCTCAATCTGCAGACTTTTGATGGAGACATTAAAAATAGTGGTCAACCTAAGTACTTTTCACAGAAAAAACTACTTATTTCAGTGAACTTATCCAAAAGTTCCTTTTTTTTTTTAATTGAGGTATAATTAACATTTAACATTATATTAGTTTCAGGTGTACAATATAATTATTTTATATTTTTATATATTGCAAAATGATCATAACTATAAGTCTAGTTAATGTCTATCACTATGTATAGTTATAAAATTATTTTTCTTGCCATGAGAACTTTTAAGATTTATCCTCTGAGCAGTTTTTAAATGTGCGATACAGTATTATGACCTGCAGTCACCATGTATACATTTCATGATCATGACATTTATTTTATAACTGGAAATTGCTACCTTTTGACCCCCTTCACCCATTTCACCCACTTCCCAAACCCCACCCCTGGCAACCACCAATCTGTTTGCTGTATCAATGAGCTTTTTTTTTTCTTTTAGATTCCACACACAAGTGGAATCATGCAGTGTTTGTCTCTCTCTGTCTGGCTTATTTCATTTAACATAATATCCTGAAGATCTGTCCGTGTTGTAAATGGAAAGATTTCATTCATTTTTATATCTGAATAATATTCCACTGTATATATAAATATATATATATATATTTCACAATTCTTTATCCATTCATCCATTGCTGGACAGTTAAGTTTTTTCCATATCTTGGCTATTATAAATGATGCTGCAGTGACCATGGGGTTGCATATATCTTTTTGAATTAGTGTTTTCATTTTCTTCAAATAAATACCTTTTTGGGGAATTACTGGATCATATGGTTGTTATGTCTTTAATTTCTTTAGGAATATCCACACCGTTGTCAGTTTACAGTCTCACCACTAACATTCATATTTTTAATGCTCTTTTGGACAATTCCAATTAATATCAGATTTTACTTAAAATTTTTTATATTCCTACACAATTTTAATTTCTTCCTCTTATTTGCTGCTTAGATGTATGTGTTGTTTTTTTTTTTTTGTATACTTTTTATTGGAGTTCGATTTACCAACATATAGCATAACACCCAGTGCTCATCCTGTCAAGTGCCCCTCTCAATGCCCATCATCCAGTCACCCCGTCCTCCCACCCACCTCCCCTTCCACTACCCCTTGTTCATTTCCCAGAGTTAGGAGTCTCTCATGTTCTGTCTCCCTCTCTGATATTTCCTACTCATTTTCTCTCCTTTCCCCTTTATTCCCTTTCACTATTTTTTATATTCCCCAAATGAATGAGACCATATAATGTTTGTCCTTCTCCGATTGACTTACTTCACTCAGCATAATTAATACCCTCCAGTTCCATCCACGTTGAAGCAAATGGTGGGTATTTGTCGTTTCTAATGGCTGAGGAATATCCCATTGTATACATGAACCACATCTTCTTTATCCATCATCTTTCGATGGACACCGAGGCTCCTTCCACAGTTTGGCTACTGTGGACATTGCTGCTATAAACATCAGGGTGCAGGTGTCCTGCTGTTTCACTGCATCTTATCTTTGGGTAAATCCCCAGCAGTGCAGTTGCTGGGTCGTAGGGCAGGTCTATTTTTAACTCTTTGAGGAACCTCCACACAGTTTTCCAGAGCGGCTGCACCAGTTCACATTCCCACCAACAGTGCAAGAGGGTTCCCTTTTCTCCGCATCCTCTCCAACATTGGTTGTCTCCTGTCTTGTTAATTTTCCCCATTCTCACTGGTGTGAGGTGGTATCTCATTGTGGTTTTGATTTGTATTTCCCTGATGGCCACTGATGCGGAGCATTTTCTCATGTGCATGTTGGCCATGTCTATGTCTTCTTCCGCTGTGAAATTTCTGTTTATGACTTTTGCCCATTTCATGATTGGATTGTTTGTTTCTTTGCTGTTGAGTTTAATAAGTTCTTTATAGATCTTGGATACTAGCCCTTTATCTGATACGTCATTTGCAAATATCTTCTCCCATTCTGTAGGTTGTCTTTTAGTTTTGTTGACTGTTTCTCTTGCTGTGCAGAAGCTTCTTATCTTGACTAAGTCCCTAGATGTATGTGTTATTGTGTCTTTTTTAAATTTTTGCAGATGAGCCATGTTTGGGAGACAAGTCTATATTCTGTCAAATGGAGGTGCTCGCGCGGTACTGCTCCATACCAGGTTATAACAAGTTATGTTGTGAGTCGTGTAGCAAGCGCAGTAGCACCCTGCCACCACCATACCTTCCAGAAGCTGCTGAAACTCATCGTGATGCTATCTTTAACCCTAGCGACCTCCATGGATCTCTAGTGATGCCTACGTCTCTGGTTCCTTACCAGTCAGAGCCCCCTGCTGAGAGGAAGAAATCTTTGGGTAGGATCTCTTCAGTGGGAGGCCCAGATGCATTCACTGCTTCCAGACCAAACAGTAAACCTGATGGTGCTAACTTCCCCCAGAGGAGAGCTCTGCAAGCAGGAAGTAAAACTCTGAGACTGGTCTCCCCAGCCACCAAGAGCGGCCCCCTCAACTCATCTTCAGAACCGGCTGCTGCCCGCCTCCTGGCGGTCAGTGATTCAATAGGTGCTTCTTCTCAGACAAGAACCTCAAAGAAAGATGAAAGAATTATTGACGAGAGACATCCAATAAGATCATCCACTTTGGAAAGATGAGAAAATGAACCTCAAAGGTTAGAAGTCAGAGGAAAACCTGGACAAGCTCCCTCTCCCCATGGTGCATACAGCTTGTTTAAAGTGTAAATCCCCATAAACCGTCAACTCATTTTGTCTGTACGTGTAAGAACAAAAAGTGCTGGTTCACTTTCTCGTTGCTTTCATCCTCCTTTTGTTCTGCATCGACTCGTTTACCAGAATTCATCGAAAGGAAGCACCAAAGATTGTTAATAGGAGGAAAATAAGTTGCCAAGCCTGTTGGTCACTCTCTAGTGCAGCAAAGGGACTGGAACCAATTATGTATATCAGCTGATTTCTTATTTTTCAAAAGTCACACTAAAAATAAGAAAAGAGGTGCCGACAGTTTACACTTTAACAAAATATTTTGGAAATGGAGCAAAAAATTCTTAGACTTGTATTCCTATTTATCTATATTAGAAGTATTGTATGAGCGAATTTGCAGCTGTTGTGTAAATATTGTATATTGCAGAAATCAGTATTATTTTAAGAGATGTGTTCTCACATGGTTGTTTACTATATTACATTTCTGGATGTTCTAGGTGCCTGTTGTCGAGTGTTGCCTTATTTGGTATTCTGTGGGTTGATTTTCAAAGCAGAATATAATGAATAAGAAGTTAGACCTATAGCTACTGACAGTGCAAAGGGTTTTGTTGTGTGGTTTTGTTTAATCAACAACGGGATACCTAAATTACAGAAAAAGAAAAATCACATGTGCTGCAAAGATCAGCTAACCTATTACCTTCCATGTTTTAAATAAAAAGCAATAGGATTGATGTTGTAGTCTACTCATGGTTCCAGAAACAGAGACTAGTAAGTTAGCCTGTGTAAAACAAAATTAAACCCCTCTTTTTTTTTTTTTTTTTTTTTTAAATTAAAACCCTCTTACCAGGACCTCAGTAGGCACCAATGAAGTGGCCTATGTTCTTGTGTTGATTTTTCTTTTCCCTTTGTTGACATATTCAGATGGTTATACTCAATGTACTGTAATAATAACAAAAGAAAATGTTTTGAGATAATTTGCTTGTATGTTGGTAGCTGAGAAAAGCATCATTGAATCAGAATTGACACCCAGGTATAGTAGTCCTTTGGGGCTTTGGAAGAAGATGCAAGAAAGTATTTGTCAATGGTTGCAATATTTATTTTCTGCATGGTCCATATTCAAATGTTCGCAACTGCAATGCATCTGACTGCAATAGTGTGCTAGTAATTTATGTCAGTGGTCACCTTGCTCACAGTGAAGCCAGAAATGCTCTCTCCAGGGAGTAGATGTAAAGTACTTGTATATAGAATTCAGAACTGAAGATATTTATTAAAAGTTGATTTTTTTTTCTTGATAGTATTTTTATGTACTAAATATTTACGCTAATATCAATGACATATTTTGGTAAACTAGAGAGACATAATTAGAAAGGCACATTTTTGTGTGTGGTGGAGAAATTTAGACAACAGCCAAATCAAAGAACTGAAATTAAACAAATTTGATGTCATGCAAACGTTTTGCCTTTTTAAAGTAATTGATACAAAGTTAACGATTTGTTCCCTTGTGATGAAACATAAAACAGTATAGACTCAGATAGCTGTTTAATGAAATAGTGAATTAGAAACATTTTTTTTAAGTTTATGCAAGAGATAAATACTTAAGAGAAAAAAAAGAAAGTGTTGTGAGCATAATGTTTTTGAGGTCAGTTCCTGAACTGTCTAAAACTATATTATGCAAACAATAGAGATGTTAACCTCTCCAAGCACAGAATGTGCAAGGACTTTTGCCTTTTAACCATGGTAAACTCACAGCTTCACCTATTGACTCTATACCTCTAAAGAATCGCTGCTACTTTGTGCAAGACTTTTAAAGTTTAAATGAATTAGGTGAATTCCAGATAGTAAAACAATCTCTGAGCCTCAAGTAGAAGTCATTTTTTTTTTCCTCAAAGTTACCCCAGTATGAAACTCTCTCTAGTTTCCTTGCATATGTATGCATCTGGTCTACAGGAGAATGCAGAGAAAGATGATCACACACATACACCTCCCATAACGATGTACATATTTGTTACACTTCTGGTCTTTGAGCTTCCTTTTCTACTAAGCTAAAAATTACGTTTTATCAAAGTGTACACTACTGATGCTGTTTGTTGTATTGGGAACACGTAGCAATAAAAATGTTAACAAAATATAGACCTGGCTCTATCTAGATTTTATCATCAGATTCATCACTGATTAATGGAAACTTTTCTTTCCTCCTTCAAAGTTAAAATAGTGTCATATTCATTAGCTACTTGGAATTTCTCTGACGAGGCTCAAATAAAGTGAAAGTGTCTCCTATCCTCACACCAGGATGTATCATATTTGTTTTAAGTAAGAAAAAGAGAGACTATGCATGGTGGCTTTTTGCTTAAATCCATCCCACAGAACCATGAAGATGCAGAGAGGAAAGGGCAATAATGCTACAACGTATGAAGAGTTTAAAAAGGGGGACTTCATTCTTTCAAATGTGCAGTCCCAGAGTGGTTTTTAAAGAAAAGCTGTCCAGCAGCTTTTGACCCGGATTACCCGAGGATTGCTGGGAATACCTAACACATGACCTGGGAGTGTGGACAGAAATGGGGCATCAGGGCAGTGGGAGGGCGGGGGTGGTGGTGGTTTTCATTATATCTCATAGAGGCACTATATTGCCATGGTTATTACCAGTTTAAAGAGCAAAGGCAGACCAGCTCCAATTTGAAGTGCACCTGTACCTTTATACCTGAATGATCCTGGGTAACCAGACTGAATGTCAGTTTCCTCATCTGTAAAGTGGTAAAGGCAGAAATATCAAACAGCATTGCATAATGTTGTGAGGAACGAGAAAGTAAAGTTGCTAGCACAGGGCTGAACACAGTGTAGCTCTCAATAGATATTAAATATATTCATTGTCCTTAGAGTGTCCCCATCCTCCTCCCCCTCATTTATTATGTGACCAAACCACAGCTTTCCGATAGGGGCCACAGCTAGTTGAATCATGGTCACTAAGTCTCATGAATGGTGGTAAAGAACATAATTTCAGGAATCAAAAAATAAGCACTTTAGGCTTAAAAATCAATAGGAGGGATAGACTCATTAGAAATGATATCCAGTCATCAGTTTTGAAAATTTTAGTTAATCCTGCCCAATCTCCCTTCACATGCAACAAGTCATCAAACTAAAGAATGAGTAGCCAAACTATTAATTCTGTACTTCTGCAAAAAAATGGCCAGTGGTGAAATAATGCTCCAAATTATTATCAAATAAAATGTTTTTCACTTATTTACATTAATACACTTTGCAGAAATATCAAGCCATTCCTAATTAAACATAGTTTATTTGTCATGAATAAGCTGCTTAAATATATGATATTAAAAAAAATCACTTGAAAAATTTGAAGCATGGACAACCGAAAAGGACATCACTTGTTACAAAAATATTAAAGAGAAAGGTAATAGTAAAACTACTTAAAATGCAATAAAATATAGTACCACCCAGGGGTGCATAGGCATTATCGACATATCAACCGGTGTTAGAAAATATTTGTTTTGGGCCCCAATACTTAAGGAAATTTACTTAGAGCTAGAGATAATATTTAAGAATTAATTAAAATATCACCTACCAAGCAAAGAAAGTGTAATCAAAAATGAATTTGTCATCAAAAACACAAATTCTAAAACAAAACAAAACGCTGTAAATTTCTGCAAAATCATCAGAGAGTTCACCTAGGTATTAGAATTACTCCCCAAATTCCCCCATCTTGATAAGCGACAAGAGCATGAAAAGTTGCCCATCTACTTCACAGCAATGCTAAGGTTCCCTGTAGGAGAGCTGACGACACTGACTCCACTTTGGCCCTCCATCTCCTTCTCCCCTCTGGCGCACAGATGGCACCACTTCAGTTAACTACCCTGAGACCTCAGCACTGTGCTCCTCCCTCCATAAAAGCTGGGGACGAAAGTACAGACGGAGGCAGAGAGGCTGTTTCAGATAGGCCATCTAGCAGTCCCATGGGTGATTTTAGGGCAACCCATACTCAAGCACTGGTCAGAAATGCTCCAAAGACCTGGCCAAGTCTCCCCACCTGGGGGTGGCTGGCCAGCATGGGACCTCCCCCTAGAAGCAGGGCTTTGTGGCTCAGCCTTGTCACTCATGCTTGTTTCTTTTTCCGTATCCAGTGGAATAACCAGTCGTTCAAAGGTGGAGGAGGGTCAGTAATGTCTCCTCTAGACTGAGAAGGTACTGAAATCCCAGAAAAAGAGCAAGCCATTCCATACCACGCACAGTTTTAGTCAGGGTAACTCACAGACCTGGGCAATCTGGCAGGGGTGGACCACCGGACGACCCAGGCCATACTCCTCCTCTCTGCCTCTATCCTCTCTGCCTCCTCCTCTCTGCCTCTGCCTCTGCTACCTCTGGCAGCAGTTCAGGTGTTCTGGCTGTGGGATCCTAGGATGCTGCTGCTGAAGACTGTGTCCTACCGTCAGCCCTGGGGGCACAGCATGGGACCTTAGTGTCTGTCCTTTCCCTGGGCTTGGTTAGCCCAGTAGTCTCTTGGTGGCTGACTTTAGGAAAGCCTAAAGAGTCTGTCAAAAGAGAAATAGAAAAAAAAAAAAAAAGAAAGAAAAACAAAAACAAAAAAGAGAAATAGACGGATTGGAAAACAGGGAAAAACAAAGGATGTTGCCGATAATAAAATGGAAAGGGGGCCCGTCTCATAAACAGTGGCGAGAGCTAATATTATTTGGGACCCTGAGAGAAAATATAGACCAACAATCTGAACTGGACTTGCTGAGCCTGTGGAAGACATTACCTAAAGGAAAGCGGTTTACTCCCTTGGAAGAAGTCTCAAAAAGCCAGGGGTTTCTCAGAGTGTCCCTCCAATAGGGAGGAATTTCAGGGGTGGATACCCCTACCACTAGAGACTCGGAGTTAGGCCAATGTCGTCCTCTAGTGCGGGGGCGATAGGGGGCAACCGAGGCCCAATCGTGAATTAACCATTTATTGGTCTAGCGCTAACCGACTGACCATATGAGCTCTAATGAACAGTGGGGCAACATGCACGTTTATCTTTGGAGGCCCCCTCAAAATTTCAGGGAGGCCTAAAGGCTGTTTATGGTTATAGGGAAAGATGAGCAAGGTCAAACTAATATCTACATATAGATTGGTAGGCTGCCTCCCTGCTGTTTTGTTGTGCGTATTTCCCTCATTCCAGAGTACAATTTGGGCACAGATGTTGTTCAGGATCTGGACCTAACTACAATGACAGCCAAATTCAAGTCGGGTATTTGAGTGGCAAAACCCATCATGTAGGTCATGCAAGATGGGAACGTAAGCAGCTGCTGGTCCCCCCAGAGAATAATACAAGTACAAGCCCTGGGGTATTAATGTCAGAGGTGCGCTGTGAATTTTATGTAAGTTCATATCCAGAAGGGTTTGGCTGGGGCTTGTGGCAATGACAAAATGGGAAGTCAATTATAGTTTTTTTTTTCAAGTTTTTACTTTAATTCCAGTTAATTAACATACAGTAGTGTATTAGTTTCAGGTGTACAATTTAGTGATTCAACACTTCCATACAAGACCAAGTGCCCATCACAATTACACTCCTTAATCCCCATCACCTATTTTGACCATCTCCCCTGCTCCTTCCCCTCTAGGTTCAGTAAGAATCTGTCTTCCTTATAACATCACTAGAAACATGGGTTGCATTACCAAGGCTTTGGGTGGAATGTCCTATTTGAGAAAGACATGCATAGGCTCAGATAAGACCAGACAGCTTTAAGGAACTGAGGTTGAGTTTATGGACCCAAAGAAGCTCCTGGGGAAAAATCAGCCTGATGTCTTGCTTACAGAGTTCCTGAGAATCCTACCAAGTGAATAAGGAAAGTCACATCCTGCCAAGTTTGGGAATCTCAGGATATTTGGGGCACTCAAGAAAAGAGGAAATAACCTGAATCCGTAGGTATTGCAGGTGAGTCTGATTTGGTTTAGCTCTTAACCCTGAAAGATTGTTAAAGGCTTAATCTGAAGTTCCTTATGAGTTCCAGTGTCATGAGCATGTTATGAAGGCGTCACACACGCGTTATGTCTTTCCATAATGTCCACTTCATTCAATAATAAAGCAAGGATAAACTAATTGTCAAGCCCGTTCAGGATTCCAAACTCAATGACCTTTCACCATGTGTTTAACTTGGCTTCTTACACATCACACAAAACAAAGCGTAAGTCCCACAATAAACAAGATAGAACAAGGGATAGGAAGTTAATGAACCAAACATGAAGTCAGTCTGTGAGCACACAGCTGGGATGAGGGCTTCATCTGCTCAAAGTCAGCTATTGGCATCTGCTGTTTATTCCCTTTAAGTAGTGAAGGATCTCTGTTCCACTCAGAGGTCACTCAGAGACTTAGGCAGCAGTTGCCTTTTTGATGTGGTCAGATGTGAAAGGGTAGGTGTCTAGAAAGTCTGACCATTTGCTGCAAAAATCCTTTCCTTTTAAAGGATTATAATCAGTCTTGGACCTTTGTGGACCTCCTCTGGTCCTGCTGGTTATCGGTTCTGTGTATGTTGTCAGCCTATGCTGGTGTCAACCATACTTGGACCGTTGGCTGCTTGCATCACTGCTTGACATGTGTGACTCTATTGTGCTCTCAACATTTCACTCTATGATTCCTCATGACTAATCTGGAAGGGTCATGCAGGAATCAAGTATGTCTTAAACCAGATCAACGATGCTATTCTGCTAATGTGGATAAAGGCAAAGCTAAGTCATGTAATCATGTTTTCAACAACAACAAAAAAATCAAATAAAATCAAATCTCAAATCCTAGGAAATGTCAAATGACATCATAAAATTAAAATCACTCCAAATCAAAGCTAGTTAAACTGAATCAAATAAAGATTAATCAGAGTAAAAGCAAAATTAAGGATTATATTTTAAAACTCTAACTCTGTTACATCTAATAAGAATTAAGTCAAAAAGAGAGAAGAAAATCTAAGATCAACAAAACAATCAAATAAATGAATGAAAAATCATGTTCCCAAATACAGGTAGACTGAAGTCCAAAAATACACATGGAATCTTCAATATAGACTTTTTCAGTGCATCCAGAAAAGACTGGCAAGTGTATGGTTGATCATGGTCTTCCTATGATTCTTTTTCCTTCTTCAGCCTGAGAGGATGCATAACATTCTAACAGCATGTTTATTAAGATACTTAACAAAAAATAATAGCTAAAAACAATAGAGAGATTTCTTTAATGAATTCCTAAACACGAGTAGAGAGATCATTCTATCCCATTCCTTAAGTATTTCAAAGGGTTAGTCAGATCATGAGCCAGAGCAAATCTCATGTTTGAAAGGTTTTGCCAACCACTCATGAAAGGAACATTTATTGTGCAAGTTTTGTATCTTTTTGTTCAGTGCAGCTAGGTTGGTGTTGATGAGAGCTAAGTCCACATGAATGGCCTGTGCAGCATGTACAGAATGGGTTAGCTTGTGGGTCATGGTTTTATGGGCTGCTTGGAGCCCTTCTAATTTTTCATCTAAAAGTTTAACAATTTTGTTAGTTTTTACCCAAGGCATTTCTGTTACTTTTAGTATGATAGAATTTCCAAAGATTTTATATAAACTTTCAGAGATAAAGGTACTCATTTTGGTGACATTATTAAATGTCTTATTAATTTTAATACACTCAATGTCTACGGTGTTGATGGTATCACTCATCTTAGTATGACTTAAGAAAGTGACCTGTCAGGAGTTATTAGCACAAATTATCCAGTTAAAACATCTTGTGTCTAAGAGTAAGTTTTCAATGGATATTTTTTGTGAGAGGATAAAGATCAGTATGTATTTTTAACTCATGCCAGGTATAATACATGCTCTTAGGCCATTGAAATGCCATCTTTTTGGGTAATAAATATCCACCAATCCACAGGATTACATGTGTTGCCAGAACCGTGTTACCATTTATTTGTTGTGGGATAGCACATGTGTCATCTGCTAATAAACTTTAATCACCCCCACCCCCAATGGTCTTAACAATGGATGTTTTACATTGTCCTGTATTTCTGGAGGTGCCTACCTGTAAGAGAGGCTCTCTCTAGTCAGAAGAATACATTTTGCCTATTACAGTAATGTTTCTGATGTCATTCCATACCCTCTCCAGTAGGATATTGATTCTGCAGCAATGATTATTTAATTGTTCTCTCACATAGAAATTTCTAAGTAAATTTTATTAGAGGATTTGGACTGTATGGTGAGTGTTAGTTAAATTCTAGTTGGTAGACGTGGTAATCACGCCTCGTTGAGACAATGGAGTGTAGTTCTCTGAATGCTGAGATTTTGGAACATACATTTGCTACTGCATTAAGTAGAGAGTTAACATGTTTTGAAACGCAAATAGCTCCTCGTTAGCAGTCTGGATTTCTGCTTCCTGAATTCCAGAGATAATTTAGAAATGATGCCTAGTCCAGGATTGTAGAGGCTTTCCAAGTTTATTCTGTTGGTGTTTGATAGGATCGGCAGTTCATGGGGGATCGTTCCTACCTCTGTTGCATGAATCCTATATTCAGGTTGTATATAGAACAAATTGAACCATTCTTTTGGAAGGTTATTTCAGCTCTTTGTGGCATAGGTTTGTGTACAATTCTCATAGGGTTAAGTAATATAATCCAAACATATTTGGCTTGAGGAGTTTTGGTGTTGGGTTGGTGATGCCAAGTGTCCATTATAGCTTCCAATGGAAGGTTCTCATATACTGTGTATTATTCCAATATCCTCTCTCAGTATACGCGTCTGGCCTATTGGGAGATATGCCACATTTGTCCGAGGTGACTCCGTTAGCTGTGTAAATTGGTACAGATGAATTTGGTTCTGGTGATATTCTCATAGATAGGATGCTGTGCCAACCATATCTATTCTACCCATCATGCATCTTATGGTTGGATCAATGGGAAAAAGATATTGTTGCACACCTGGATCAATCTGTGCTACTAACCCTGCATTAAGATAAATTCACAATATTTCCTGCCATGCTGGTGATCTCCTTTGTATAATTCAGGTCTTGTTAACCAAAGGATGGTAAGAATGTACTGAATCTAATTGTTCTAAGTGGACATACTGGTATGATCACTTCCTTTGTTGTTATATAGGCTGACTTCAGATTTTGATATTAAGGTCCCATCACATGTGCCAGTCATATTAAGTAATTTACAAAAAGGTATGTTGGTATGTCATAGGTGGAAATAGCATTGTTACAATCCAGCTGTGTCTTCTACCATGTAGGCATGAAAGGATCCATGGTGACTGGACTCATAGCTACAAGGCTAATAAAATTATCCAGAGTATGACCACAGGTAAAGACCATTTTACCCCACTTATCTTTCATGTGCCAGAATTCATTTAGATAGGATCGAATGCCTATCAGGTGTCATAGACTTCCCTGAGAACCGTTCTGTTTTAATTACCAGGTGCTCATATTTCCAACAATTACTTAACTGGTATTTTATAAGTTGTGATGTTACCCTGTGGTAGAAGACTCCATAACAGGTAACCCTTAAGGCCACAAACATTATCTCTAGAAATATTCCACCATGTAATATTGCATCCAATTTTTGATAAGCTGGGATCATGCCCAAAAGTGTTATCACTGGAAGAGATGTCAATTCCATGAGGGCATGGTACAATCATGATATATTGCTGTGGGAATAGCTCCAATAATGGAGGTGTTGTATAGCATCCACGCAGAATCTTTGTGTCCCCGTTACATTGTATACCATATCCTATGTTATTGAAGTGTAAGTTAAATCCCTCTCTCCCATTAACTGGGAGTTGCCTAGTTATAGCAATGTTCAAGAGCTTTGATCCCATCCTGTTGATTCCGCACGCAGAAGGTATCAGCGGCTGAATCTGAGCTTCTCTGTCCTGCTCTAGAGCAAATTTACTAGTCCATCAGGGCAATGCCTCCACCCTGTAAACCAGTGTTTTAAAATCTCAGTTGTTCCAAATGGATAGGTTAGGGGCTGGTTCCCTGAATATTCTGTGTAAAAATATCGCTTTATGTGTGCTGCCATAAGGTTCAGCTGAAAACATATGAGAGTTGGTTTTAAAACCATTGGTCTTATAGCATTGTCCCTGTGCATGATGTGTGGCAAAATTACCTTTGAAACTTCTCAGGCACGTTAATGTCCAATTATGGAATATTTATTCCATATAAGATGTGTTTTGGGGTACATGTCAATCAGGTCTAGCTTGATGTGTGAAGCGGTGATGTGGCTGCATGAGCAGGGTTGGTCCTATTTTTAATTCCAATCCAATTAGCAGGTGCAAATGTTCAATTTCCTCTCTTACAAAATTCTTCAGGTGGTAAATAGGTTGGTGAAGTGTTGGCATACCAAGTGCCATGTATGTTATCGCATTGTGTATCTTTATGTCTCATGTAAAAATTGCCAAAAAATGGAAAGCTGGGAAAATCTGTTCAATAACATAATATGTAGCCTTTTTATTTCTGGTTATAATTTTGTAATCTCTTGGGTATCCTATTGGAACTGGAACCTTGTCTAGGGGTGTGTTAAAATATGGAAAGTGATATGATAAGGTTTTATTAGTAGTAGTAATTTCAAGACCTATGTGTTATATTCATCAGTATTAGTAGGATTTTCAGGATATTCGTATTTCTTCTGTATATCCTCTTGTTACATGTCTAGTTGGTGCCAAAATTCATACCATGTGTTGACAAAGGATTTGTATGAGTGTATTTTAAGGTTCATGGATGCAATATCTATATACCCTGTAGTATATGGTCCTATGTTCAGTATATATATTTGTGTGGTGAGATTATCCAGGATGGTAATATTTTTAAATTTAATGGATGCGGTGCACTCTATGTTTTCACGTAAAATTTTCTTATTTATAATGTGGCCTGTTGGTTTGAGACCTTATTAAAGTCTTCACTGAATGAACATAATTCTGGTCTTTCACACTTTATCACATTATCTGCAGTCATCTGGTGTGTGATTTATTTTATGTATGGCTTAGTAAACGTGTACAGTTTGTAAGTTAGAATAAAAAGTTTGTTGGCAAAGCTTAATATCCTTACTATAAGTGCAAGGGTATCTTAAAGCTTTTTGAGCTCTAGTAGAATTATGCGCATGTGTAATTAGCTCTGAAAAGAGGGAGAGATTATTGTACAAAATATAGCCTGGTATGTGTACAGGCAGTCCTGGTATGGTTGGGGCATGATTTGAAAAATTGAATTGAGGTATAGGTTCTTTGGTTTTGTGGTGGAGGGAAGTTTATGTTGTATTTAGGGCTAAAGTATTGGTCTCTACTGAGCTCATCAGGATATTGGCCATATTTATGGCTGTAACACATTAAGACCAGATGCCAAATCCTGGCTATCATGTGGCACAGGTGAGTATGTTTGTAGTCTAGAATTATGTCCTCCATCAACCTTTGACAATATATATACATTGACAATAGTATGTTAAAAGCCAATAAAAAGCAATTGAGCCATTTGTGTTTGCAAACTCCACTAGTCCCTATAAAGTTCCTAGTGCTGCTGCATGTTCAGTTGAGAAGCAATCATTAAAATACAGATACCTCATGGGAGTCAACACATCTTGGCATTCAAACCAATCAGCATTTACTTCTGTGGCCAGGTGTCATCATCCAAATTATCTTTTTAGAGATCTTCCCAGGCTGCTTCAACCAGAGGGGCAATTTCAGGATCATCATCCCACATTATTTGTGCCAAGTCTAGATTGTCAGGAGATCCTGGGGAGTCTAGTATGGTAGAGTCCAGTATTTGGTGCATCTCTCTCTCTTCCCTAATGCAAAAAAAAATCTTACTCTTTTAATGCTGTGTTAATTAAGTGGATGGTGTCATTAGCTAAGTTTCTGCACAACAGTTGGGTCCTGTTATCACCACGGCAATTTCTGTGGCAGCAGGGGGTGAAGTATCTGGTTGATTTGGCAAGACAAAAAATTAGAAGAGTATTGGTAATTATAAGGAATATTTTCCCCAGCAGCATCAGTGGCAGGAAACACGAGCAACACTGCATATTCATATCCTAACTGATGGCGCAACTGAGTGCACGTATCTGACTGGTCTTATAGTGACAAGTGCAAAGGTGGTCGTTGTGCAAGTGCACAGGGGCACAAGAATTGGACAAAGTATATAGCAGCTTTCTAATCTGTGATATGAGACCTAGCTGGTATGTCATGTGCCTCCACTTATTCTTCAAGTATGTCCTGGGTCAAAAGGGCCTGGATTTCCTTAAGGTGGAGCTGTCCTCTGGCCCCTGCAGTCCAGTAAGTGTTTGCATGTCTGTGAGCAGCAATATCCTGTAATAAGACAGAATTGTCTCTCGGTTTTGTTGTGACCTTATACAGAAGTTTGATGCCTCTCTTTTTCCTACATCTGGGCAGAAGTGCTTAGCATCTTATGAGGACCGTCTTTTTGTAACCTCTCTTTTTGATTTAGCATAAAGCAAGCCACATCCAGAAAACTCCCTTGTCTTTCTATCAGTTGTAATGCTCTTTGTAATCCATTAAATCTCTCTCTCTATCCAACGGCCACAGAGTTGTAGACTAGATGGTAATTCCAGAGTAAGTCCCATAGATCACAGAGCTTTTTAACTGAGGTGGCTGTAAAAGGAGTTCACTGATCATTTTCTGCTATTAGTGGTGCTCCTAAGTGAGCAGCCCATGATTTCAGAGCTCTTGCTGTTGCATGGGGCTGAAGGATGAGAGGCAGCCAGGGCTATCCCCAGTCCTGTAGATCTGGCTCCCATGGAGGCTGCACAATCCTGCTGATCGCTATGGTTTAAGAGTCCTGTAAAACGAAATGGGGTGGGTTTGTCTGCACGTGCTGGTGCCAATTTACCTGTATTCGTCTGTCCTCTGTTTGCATATGGAGCATCCTTGTAATGCTCTATCTCCTGAAAGATAAACTTAAGATCTTTCTGTGAACCACTTATATAAGGCATGTGTTCCGCTATGTCCTGTCAGCGTATCTTCACGATTGTGTGTGGGGTTAGTAGTACTTCTACTGTTTCCTGATTTATGTGATATTGGTCTTTCTTTTTTTTTTTTTTTATAAGATTTTATTTATTTATTTGAGAGAGAGAGAGCGCGCGCACACAAGCAGTGGGAGAGGCAGGGGCAGAGAGAGAAGCATCCTCCTCACTGAGCAGGGAGCCCAATGTGGGGCCCGATCCCAGGACCCTGAGATCATGACCTGAGCCAAAGGCAGATGCTTAACTGACTGAGCCACCCAGATGTCCTTGTCTCCTTTCTTTTTAAATTTTGGTTGTGGTACTCTTTTCCCCCCAGGGAATTTTTATTCAAGAACATTCCAGGAGGAATAGATAACTGTAAAGGCCTTCGGGTAGAATAATATCTGGCATGTTCAGGGAACAGTGAGGACAGTGAGGTGAATGGAGGTAGTTTGAAGCGTGAGAAGTAGGAGAGAAGGTCAGAGAGGGCTGCCCGAAAATCTCCAAGACCTACTGGGTCATTATAAATACTCTTACTTTTCTCCGATTCTCCACAGCATTTCTTGGTCCAGTGAAAAGAATCCAGGATGTGATCCCAGACAACTTTCCTTTTATGAACTGTAGGATGTTTAACTTCTCTTAGTTCCCTCATCTACAAAATAGAATTAAAATACTCTATAACAGACTGCTAGAGTAAATCAAATGAGTTCATGTGTCTGAAAGTTTTTTTAATGCTATTACAAATGTTTTTATTACAAGTAAACCTTCTTAATTTTCATGTAATCAGCTTTGCCAATTTCTTTTATGTGACATTATATAATCTATGAGTCAGAGGGATGTTGTAGGATCCCCAGAGAACTGCTCTCTCGCTCTTCCTTCTTAGCCCCTTTGGCTGACTCCTCTATCTCCTCACCACTTAAAAAGTTGACTCCCGAATCTCCGTGTATAAGCCTCCTGTTCCAAACTACGAACACATGTGCCCGTGCCTGCCAGGCCGCTCCCTCTGCTATTGCAGCCGCACTGCAGCACGCGAACACCAAGTGATCACGTCCTTACATGGAACGCTGGCTTGATGTCCTGTGTGTCTCCCTAGGCTTCACCTCTGTGCTTTCCCCTTCCATTCTTCTCTGACTTTTGCATATTTCCTCAGCTCCCTGTGCTGTTGATTCCACCTCCGAAATGTCTCCTGCATCTGTTCTCTCTTTTTTGTCACCATTGTCTCCACCTAATTCAAATCAGACACTAACGAGAATGCTTGCAGTTGCCTTGTGATTGTCTTCCTGTCTCTCTGCTTTCTCTAACATTGTGATCACGCTACCATCAGATTTTTTCCTTTGGGGATGCAACTGACCTACCAAAATCATGCCAACTCACAGCAGAATGTGTGCAGTTTCTCTTTGGTGTCTTGAAGTCTCTCTGCAACTTTTAAAAATCTGTATATTTTTTTCTTGGAGTTCGATTTGCCAACATATAGTATAACACCCAGTGCTCATCCCATCAAGTGCGTCTGCAACTTTTTATATTCCTGACCCACAGAATCTCATCCCAGATCTTTCTATTTTGACACCTTTATTATCCCTATAAAACAAACTCCAGCTTTTTAGCCCGCATAAAAAGACTTTTTTCTTTTTTCTTTTCTTCTTTCTTTCTTTCTTTCTTTCTTTCTTTCTTTCTTCTTCTTCTTCTTCTTCCTTTCTTTCTTTCTTTTCTTCTTTCTTTCTTTCTTTCTTTCTTCTTCTTCTTCTTCTTCCTTTCTTTCTTTCTTTTCTTCTTTCTTTCTTTCTTTCTTTCTTTCTTCTTTCTTTCTTTCTTTCTTTCTTCTTTCTTCTTCTTTTTCTTCCTTCCTTCCTTTCTTTCTTTCTTTTCTTTCTTTCTTCTTTCTTCTTCTTTTTCTTCCTTCCTTCCTTCCTTCCTTCTTTCTTTCTTTCTTTCTTTCTTTCTTTCTTTCTTTCTTTCTTTCTTTCTTTCTTTCTTTCTTTCTTTCTTTCTTTCTTTCTTCTTTTCTTCTTCTTCTTCTTCTTCTTCTTCTTCTTCTTCTTCTTCTTTTCTTTTTCTTCCTTCCTTCCTTTCTTTCTTCCTGCCTTCCTTTCTTTCTTTTCTTTTCTTTCTTTTCTTTTCTTTCTTTCTTTCTTTCTTTCTTTCTTTCTTTCTTTCTTTCATCCATTATCCCTGTGGTTTTGATTTTAGTGAAAGAAAGCAAGGGCCATGTTACAGTCTTTATTTACCCAAAGTCTTGCATACACTTGTACTTAGTAGATGCTTACTGAACAAGTAGATAAATGTCTGTAACCATTCCTTATAAGAGGCACACTTCTTTCATCTGTATTTATTCTCAGTCCCTTCTCCCTGCCATGCCTTGCCCTGATTATGGGTTCTGAAGATTTGCTTGACTGGGATCATCAATCCATTGCTTATAGTTGAGAATCTGATTTCCACTGGATGAACTAAAATAATTAATCCCAGTGACCTGAAATTCACAGCCCTTATTTGGATCACATTATTAGAATATATTTAAACTACTAGATAAAAGAGATGTATCCATCCTGTTGAATTTACTTCTAAGTGATGAGTGGAGTCCAGGTAACTGGACTAAAGCAACCTGGGCAGGGATGTCTAAATGCAGTACAAAAGTCTTGTTGAATCTCCTATCTTTAAAAAGCATCTCACAGCTGGTGTTTTAAACTCCCAAATTCATTTCGCTAGGCTCTCCTGAACCCCAGGCTTATTTTTATAACTACTTACTTGATATTTCCACACAAACAGCTAATAAAAAATGTTACACTGAGAAGCCCAAATTTTAAATTCTTCCTGCTTTACCCAATCTCTTTCATCCATAATTTAATTCCTTCTAATGTCTCATGCCCAAATTAGAGTCACCCATGCCTCCCTGTGTCCATTTTCCATTGCTGCTATAACAAATCACCACAAACTTACTGGCCTAAACCTACAAATAATTACATGTGTTTATTTAATTATTATCTTACAGTTTTATAGGTCAGAAGCCTAACACAAGACTCAAGCCAATTCCAAGGAGTCAGAGGCCTGCACTCTCTTCTGGAGGCTGGGGGAGAGACTGCATTGTCTTTTCCATCTTCTGGTAGCGGCCCGCATACATTCCTCCACTTGTGATCCCTTCCTCCGTCTTCAAATCCGGCAACACAACTCCTTTTCTGTCTACATTACTGTAATCACTTCCTAGCTGTCCTTCTCACTACCCTTGCCCTGAGTAGCTCTTCATTTTACTCAGAATATTTACGATGACAGTTGGTGGTCTACATAAAGCTCACCTCTTTCAAGTGTTTGCTCAAAAGTCACCTACTCAGTGGGGACTCTCTTGGCCATTCTGTTCAGCAATGCAACCTTATATCCCTCCCCACAGGACTCCTACTACTCTGTTCTACTTTTCCTTTTTCTGTAGCACTATCTTCTAACTTACCACATTTAGTAACGTTCCTTTATTAAAATGTAAGTTCTACAAAGGCAAGATTATTTGTTTTGTGTTCAAACACTAGGGAGAGTAACTGGTAGGCACTCAATAAATCTGTGTTGAATGAATAAATGAATAAAACAATATAAAGACACTGTTCTTCCTCCCCAACCACCAACTTTTCTTCAATCCTCTAATATTTATATTTTTAGAGCCTCTTTTCTCCTTTCCCATGTCTATTAAATTCTGGTTGCTGGTTACTGCAATAAGCTTTTGGTTTTCCTCATCATATTTCATGACTATTTCTTTCTACTTGATAGGATCACATATAGGTTTCATTCTCAAGACAGGGGGCATTTGGGGGCTGTGTGGTCATCTCTACTCTGTCATGTTTAGCAGGCTTTTCTTACAACGGACGGTTCTACTCTCTGCCTAACTTCACATTGTATAAAATAACTGGAATTGGTTAGCTTCCTGTTTTGGCACAATTCCTACTTCTCCTAGAATCATCTGATTTATTGCCAATTCATTGTATTGCTCTTTAACTACATAGGTAGCCACAGTAAAGACTTATAGGCACAAAAAGACAGATATGGCATGTATTATCTAAAGGCAGATATTTAATAGAAGAAATGGCACATCAGTATTCATCATCATGTACAGAAAAACAATCAGGCACCAACTTCTGGCAGTCACAGAAGAAATCAGGGCTGCAGATTGTATGACCCTGAACTAAAGCTGGTATTCCTGTTAGAATCTCTTCTAGAACCTACTAGAACCACTCTGCTGACATCCTATTAGAACCTCTGTTAGACAAAAACCATACTCCTTAGATTTTCCATTTGGAGAGCTCTTTGGCAATTGTAATGGAGAACATTTACTTTCTCAAGTTAGATCTACAATACGAAGATCCTCAACTGAAAAAGAGAATAAAAGTGTTCTAACATACTCTCTTATGTGTAGTTATAGCATTTTATCATGCAAAAATACACTTATTAATTTTAATATAAGCACTAATCAGAAGTTATTCCTTCTTATATTATCCCACAAATGTATTTTGAGCTTTAAGAATATATTTGATAAGGTCTAAGCCTATGAAATGACTTCATAGTTTGTTATAATAATCTAAGTTTGCAACTAATTGAGACTAAAGATGATTTTTTTTTAATATTATGGATATTTAAAAGTACTTTTGAAATTCAGGATTGAGTTACTAAAAAATTCATAACCTAAATAGCTGGTATAGTTGTAAAGAGCAATTCTTTCTGAAAAACATTTTAAAAGCCTAGGACTGCTATGATAGCATGTCTTTAAGCATTTACCATTTTTGCTCTATTTTTTTACTCTGTGTTCATTGTGCTATTTGTGTATTTCCTGTTATATTATTTAAAATTTAAAATGCGGGCAGCCCGGGTGGCTCAGCGGTTTAGTGCTGCCTTCAGCCCAGGGTGTGATCCTGGAGACCTGGGATCGAGTCCCACGTCGGGCTCCCTGCATGGAGCCTGCTTCTCCCTCTGCCTGTGTCTCTGCCTGTGTCTCTGCCTCTCTCTCTCTCTCTCTCTCTCTCTCTGTCACTCATGAGTAAATAAATAAAAATATTTTAAAAAATAAAATTTAAAATGCTGTTTTCTACGGTGGCGCTTGAGATCTTCCATGGTTCAGACAATGGAAAAAGTGAGTTATGGTGGTAGGATTTCCATCATTTCCAGAGTGGGCTGGGCCCTGCTGCATTTTACACACCTCTAGACTAAATATCTGTGAGCTCTGACACCAAGTGTAGAGAGCTAGGATTTCCCCCCAGGAATATGTGCTTGATATTCACTTAGATCACCATTATCCAAAGTGTATTACAAGAGACAACTTTGTGATGGTTAATTTTATGTGCCAATCGGATTGAGTTAAAGGATATTCAGATAACTGGTAAAACATTATTTTTAAATGTGTCTGTGAGGGTGTTTCTAGAAGAGGAAAGCATTTGATCCGGTAGACTAAAGATCACCCTCATCACTGTGGATGGGCATCATTCAATCTGTGTAGGGCCTGAATAGAACAAAACTGCAGAGGAAAGGTGAATTCACTCTCTTGGCTTGAGATGACAATTTATCTTCTCCTGCCTTTTGACATTGGTGCTCCTGGTTCTTGGGCTTTCACATGTAGACCAGAACAAACACCATTGGCTCTCTAATACTCAGACTGTTGGACTTCTGTAATTACTTTAATTAATTAGTGTGTGTGTGTATGTGTGTGTTTACTATGTAAAATAATATATACAGTTGAACCTTGAACCACACAGGCTTGAAATGTACGGGTCCACCTATACATAATTTTTTTTTTCAATAAGCACAAAGTACTTATGATTTTCTTAACATTTTCTTTTCTCTAGCTTACTTTAAAAATGGAGTATATAATAAGTATAACGTATAAAACATGTGTTGATTTTTCATTTTATCAGTAAGGATTCCAGTCAATAGTAGGCTACAGAAGTTATATTTTTGGGGAAGTCAAAAGTTCTTTGTGGCTTTTCTACTATGCAGGGGTTGGCACTCTTAACCTCTGCATTTTTCAAGGTCAATTGTACGTGTACATGCACAGGCATATACACACATGTCTTTCTTCTTTTGGCTGTGTTTCTCTGGAGAACCCTGACTAATAGAACCTTTATGTTCACCTTCATCTGTGCAGCTTCCCTTTGCCTTCTCCTACACCTGCCTCCAACCAAGGACATGGTTTCTTCCGTAGCTCTGACAGGTGCATAGTGGTTTTATCTTCTGCCTTTCTGTGTATCAAAGGAACTAGAGGTATAGAGGTGGATCCAGGACCCCACAGCAGCTTCTAGGCTATTTTAGCCTCTCTATTATAAATATCCAGTTTTGAATATTACTACCTCTCCTTATTTCAATCTTCTTCTCCGTGATGCCAGGACACTACTCTCAGTTCTTTTTTTTTTTAAAAAGATTTTATTTATTTATTCATGAGAGACATACAGAGAGAGAGAGAGAGAGAGAGAGAGAGGCAGAGACACAGGCAGAGGGTGAAGCAGACTCTACGCAGGGAGCCTGATGTGGGACTCGATCCTGGGACTCCAGGATCACTCCCTGGGCCGAAAAGCAGGCACTAAACCAGAGCCACCCAGGCGTCCCACTACTCTCAGTTCTTGAAGAAAATGGCTCAGCATTCCTCTCTTCACCACTATTGTAATTCTTAGTGATTTTAATATTTTCATTGACAGTCTTTCCATACCTTGGTCTCAGTTCCCAGGCTCCCTCTATTCCAGTGGTTTCATCCTGAATCTTACTTCAGCCCACAGTCTCTGGGGGTAGTCTGTTCTGTGACTCTCTCCTAGTTTCTGATGGTTGCTAGAGATCCTCGGCATTTCTTGGTTTGTAGATGTGACACTCTACTGCATACTTGTTTTTACATGGCATTCTTCTGCATGTTTCTGTCTCTTTCTCATAAGGACACTAGTCATTGGATTGGGCCTACCCTCGTCCAGTGTGACTACATCAACTGATTATACCTGCTAAGACCCAACTTCCAAACAAGGTTAAATTCTGAGGTTCCAGTTAAGCATGGATTTGGGGAGGACAACATTCAAACTCGTACACCACTAACTTCTGCTCTTGTAATGGAGTAGAGCAAGCATCCCTCCTTCCACTTGTGATCTGGGTCACATCCACCCCCACCTTCTCCAGGATTCTTCTCTTTTTTTTTTTCTCTCCTTATTCTTATGAGCCTCTCCCTCATAACTACTATTTTCACAGAAACCTGTTTTCTTTAGCATCTTTCATATTTAAAAAAAATTACTCAATTTTGCATCCTCAATCCCTTCTCCCATCACTTTATTTATCTGCTCTCCTTTGTAGTCAAACTTCTCAAAAAAGGTACCTACTTATGTCACATTTATTTCCTCATTTTCTCTGTTATTTACCATACTTCAGCTTCTACTCCCAATCCTCTTCTGAAACTGGTCATATCAAAAGGTCCCCAGTGATCTCCAATATTGACTCCTTCAGAGAAACAGGGAAAAACCAATTGTGTGTGTGTGTGTGTGTGTGTGTGTGTGTGCATGTGTATGTGTGTGTGTAAAGAGATTAACTATAAGGAATTAGCTCATGAGATTATGAAGGCTAGATCCAAAATTTGCAGGGTAGATTGGCAGCCTGGACACTTAGGAGAGCCGATACTGCATTTTCAGTCCGAAAGCTGTCTGCCATAGAACCAGGAAGATGGATATGGCAAGATGAAGTCTGGAGGCAGTCTGCTGGATACATCGCTCTTGCCCAGATAGGCAGCTCTTTTTAGTCCATTCATACTTTCAACTGATTGGATGAGGCCCGCCCACGTTATGGAGGCCATCTACTTTATGCAAAGTATATCGATTGAAATGTTAGCCTCATCCAAAAGTACCCTTATGGAAACACTTAGGATAATGTGTGACCAAATATCTGGGCACCCCGGGGCCTGTCCCAGTTGACAAAATAACCACCTGTCTGTACTGCCGAATCTAATGGATGTTTACTCAGCTATCCTCATATTATGGATCTTAGCAGCAGCAAGTCAACATAGTTCATTTCTCTCTGCATTATTCCTACCTAATGCTTCTGCTGTGATTGCCTTCAGCCAACTGCTGCCTTCCTTTTGTCTTTGTTCCTAATTCATGTTCAACTGGTGCAGCTCAGAAACTCAGAAGAAACATTGATGAAGCTATGCAAAACAAGAAGAACTCTAACCTGTGACTTACAAGCCACCTAATGTCAGACAAAGGATAGAAGTTGGTATCTCCCTGTGTTGCCATATTTATCAGGACAGAATATGCAGAATCTCAGAGTATTGACCCAGCTGGAACTGTTACAAAACAGTTGGAAAATGGATCTGTCCTTTTTCTGTTTCTAAACTAAACAAGACAAGAAGCAGTTATTTTCAGCAGTGATCACACCATAAGGATGCAAGAATACATCATCTGTGACTGGCATTCAGATTGTCACAAACTCGTATGACAAATTTATTTCTTAGAACGTCAAACCCTTTAAAAAAAGTTTCCTCATCAGGAGATGAAGATCAATTTCTATTCCAACTTGAAATCTAAAATTTCATTTAAAAATATCTGCTTTCTAGCTTTAGCAAATGCTGTTTTCTTCATTAATCTACTGACAACTTATTTAGACTGCATTTCACATTTTTCTCATGCTCAACTCTAAGAAAATTCCATTTCGTTCTTTGCTCATTTTCTTCAAATATTTCTTCCTGTCATTCTCTGTCAATCTGAAAAATGACCAAGCTCCTACTTATTGTGTGTATTAGGGAAAAAAAAAAAAGAGGTACCAGGATCAAGACCATTTGCTTGTGATTACACCTATTTACAGAACAAAACTGAGTACATTTAATTCATAGTCATTGTAGTAAATGAGCAAAGAGAGCAAAGAATGAGAAGAGTTTTTGGGTAACAAATCTTTCTGAATGACAGACAATATAGATCTAAAAGTTTAATAAAACTAAAAGAGACCCCTACTTCTCTTAAAAACTTCCTTTACTCTTTAGGTTTCATGCATGACTCTTGACTTAAATTTCTGTCAAAATCTTACAAAGATAAAGATAGGGGCATCTGAGTGGCTCAGTCGGTTGAGTGGCTGACTCTAGTTTCAGTTCAGGTCATGGTCTCCAGGTGTGAGATTGAGCCCCACCTGAGGGGCCAGGCTCTGTGCTCAGTGGGGAGCCTGCTTGAGATTTTCTCTCTCCCTCTGCCCTTCTCCTTGCTCACTCTCTCTCTCAAAATAAATGAAATCTTTAAAAGATAAAAAAGATTGTTATCAAATTTTCTAATGCAAGTTCATGGATGGGACTTCAGGAGCATCCAAGAACCTGCTGAAATCATATATAATGCTTTGTGTATTGTAGGTATGGATATTTTGGGAGACTTTTCATTGTTTTTATCAACTTAACAAAGATGCTGTGACTCCCAAAGTACTTAGGCCACTGTTTTAGAAACTAGATACTATTTTCTTGAGGGCATCAGAATTCATATCTGTGTCTGTAACTCCACATATAGCAATTATGGCTTGATAATACCTTACATATGTTACTATTTTAGAAGTTTTGCTGATAATTTGGGATAGTTCTTCTTTTCTTATAGGATACTTAGCCATACTCAAATTTGAATATGCTTCTGTAAAATCTTATTTTAGATTTCAAAATAAAATCTAATTATATAAAGTACCCTACCAAATAATAGGACCCATCAAACTAAAAGAAAGGGTATAGTAGGTCTCTTATTAGTTAGTTAACTTCAATATAGCATACTTTTGAAAGGTAACTTCCATTGGGATCCCTGGGTGGCTCAGCGGTTTGGCACCTGCCTTTGGCCCAGGGCGCATCCTGGAGTCCTGGGACCGAGTCCCGCCTCGGGCTCCCAGCATGGAGCCTGCTTCTCTCTGTCTGTGTCTCTGCCTCTCTCTCTCTCTCTCTCTCTCTCTCTGTCTATCATGAATAAATAAATAAATAAACCTTTTTTTTTTGAAAAAAAAAAGAATTATTTAAAAAACAAAAGAAAAAAAGGTAACTTCCAATGTGGATGTGCCCTTTTCCTAATTTCTCCAGTAATTAATTTCATGAAGAACTGTGACTTGGGGTGCCTGGGTGGCTCAGTCAGTTAAGTGTTTGTCTTTGGCTCAGGTCATGATCCTGGGGTCATTGGTTTAAGCTCCACATTGGGCTCCTTGCTCAGCAGGCACTCTGCTTCTCCCTCTCCCTCTGCCTATGCCGTTCCCCCTGCTTGTGCTCTCTTGCTCTCTCACTTGCTGTCAAATAAATACATAAAATCTTAAAAAACAAAACACAACAAAAACCGTGACTGATGGGAGAAGTTAAGGAGGACACTACCAATACTGGTGGGAATATAAGTCAGGAATGCCTGCCAACCTTCATGATGGCACTTTGACCATAGATTGTCAGAATAGAAGGTTAATCATATACACCATTAAGCATTAAGGCTTACACCAGTAAGTACTAAACTACAATTCCTTGTGCTGCCACCTGTGAATCCACAAAGAACTTTCTCCTTGCTCCTGGTGTCTAGACAGAGTTACCATCTATTCAGTTGCTGTCTTGTGGCTTATGTTCTTCACTCAAGCATTCTTTGGTGGTCTCATTTTCTGCTGGATCTCAGCTATGTCATTAGCTCCTTGGATTATATTGAAACCACTACATACATACAAATACAGCTTCAAGAAAATAAATGGAAGTAAGTAGTCATTGGGGATTTCATTATATGATATCATCTTTCTCTATTGAATGCCACCATCTTATCTTTTCTGCCTTGGCATTTTTGTTTTTGGTTTTTTGTTTGTTTTGTTTTTTGCTTATTGGAAAATCTTTAATTAGTAGCAGACTTCTTCATCAATGGCGATTTTTCCATTTTATCATCACTAGTAAGAATATATAATTTTCAGGATCATACTTATTCATATATAAATATATACATATAACACATAAATGTGTATATAGGCATATATAATTTGTGGGCTATGATACTGAGTATATCTACAAATATAATTATATGATCTTTAAACAATTTATAAATATTAAAAACATGACCTAGATTACTTTGGCTTCTGACTTAAATACCTTGCTTTCAGAAACCTATAACCTCCAGAATATTGAGTATAAAACTGTCATTATAAGATCTTTCCACCACAACTAGGTATTTTAGTCTCATTTATCAGTCTTCTTTGTCTCATAGTTCTTTTTTTAAAAAAAGATTTTATTTATTTATTTTACAGAGCACAAGCGGTGGGGAGGAGCAGAGGGAGAGACAGGCTTCCCCACACCCCCTGTACCCCCTGCTTCCTGTGGAGCAGCGAGCCCATCATGGGGCTCTATCCCAAGACCCTGAGATCATGACCTGAGCTGAAGGCAGACGCTTAACAGACAGAGCCACCTTGGCTCCCATATCTTCTAGCTCTTAAATGCTTATTTGGCTCATCATCAAGCAAAATATAGTATAAATACAAAACCAAAAGAGATAAAGAGCAATGCTGGTGTGATCTTTCAAAAGCAGGAATCTGATTGCATCATCCTTCTCCCACTTCTTCAGTAGCTCATTACTCTAGGCTGTTGGTTCATGCTGCTCTTCATCCTAAATCTGCTCCTTCCTCAAAAAACAACACCCCACTCACCTCTTTTAACTCTTATTAATAATGAAAAATAATCTCAAACTTTTGCGACTCTTACCACACGGACTCCTTTTTGGTATTTTCATTATACCACGTACAGACTTTAACTATCTTTTTAAATAATGAAATGACATTTTTATTGCCTGTCTCCTTTATTGCACTATAAAATTTATAAAGCTGAAGGCCTTCTTCCAGCTCAGCACTAGATGCTAGGAATATTGAATAATGAATGAAGGGATATGAATGATCAAGTAGGCATAATAGAAATTATGAATGATAGCTTAATAGAGAAGACCAACAGAAAAGACAAAACTTCACATTTACTGATAGTGTGATTTAAATTATGTCCCATCTTTTCTATTTAAGAAAGGATGAAGTACTTGCATTATTAAAGAAGAATGATGATAAAAATTATTATAAATCAAGGATGAATTTACTTCATCATTAAAGTGAGCTGTCCGCAAAATTTACTTTGTTGACCAATGATTTCAGATAAATATAAACAGAAATATATGTTTACATGGAAATGTGTTTGATGTCTGATCTTTTGACATTTTGTTAACTTAAATATTTCTGATACTATTGTTATAAAAACAAAAAAGACTAAGTGATGAGTACACTATTAAAGTAAAAAGATGCAATAAGCAGAGAAAATTTAAAAATCACCAAAAGCTCATTTAGTTAAAAGATACTTTCTTTGGCATCGGTTTCTTATGACAAGGGAGCAACTCAGAATATATGTATATTACTGTCTTATGATAAATTATTATTCACCCTGAACTTATGTTTTAGGTTAATAGTTGTCAGCATACATACTGTGTCTGGTACTCCTTACAAATTGCCATAATTTTAAATGGGAACACAAATGGGACACAAACCAAATAAATGCAGATCATGGAACAGTCTTAAATGCCCCTAATTGGATACTTAATTCTAGTTGAGAAAAGGTAGGGCCCCAAGGGACAAGAACGTTAATGAGGCCTTTGAAGGGCTTCAGGGTCTCATTTGAAGTGGTTATTTGAATAGAATGAGATATACAAAAAATTAAAAATTTGATAAAAATAAAAATGAAGTTCTGCAACATTTTCCTAAGTTCTACTCACAGTGTCTCACTATACGTAAATTTACCTCAATACGAGTCATTCCATTTACATTAAAATTTTGCAGTGAAGCTTGAGAAAGGTAAGGACAAAGATGGGTTGAGCTCCAGGTCTCTAAGTCTCTAGGTACACTGCTCCAGGGTTACTTGTGGAAAAAGAGAAGCTTGAGATTTACCCAGAGAGACAAATAATAGCACTACTCAGCATGGTGGGAATTGACAAGCTTAAGATTAAAAAAAAAAAAAAGTAAAGACGAAGATTTAGAGTAAGGATTAAGCACATTTTTTTAAAAAGGGAAGTCTTTTTTTAAAAAAATATTACAAATTTTATTTTTTTTAATTATTTTTAATAAATTTATTTTTTATTGGTGTTCAATTTACCAACATACAGAATAACACCCAGTGCTCATCCTGTCAAGTGCCCCCCTCAGTGCCCGTCACCCATTCATCCCCACCCCCCGCCCTCCTCCCCTTCCACCACCCCTAGTTCGTTTCCCAGAGTTAGGAGTCTTTATGTTCTGTCTCCCTTTCTGATATTTCCCACACATTTCTTCTCCCTTCCCTTCTATTCCCTTTCACTATTATCTATATTCCCCAAATGAATGAGAACATACAATGTTTGTCCTTCTCCGATTGACTTACTGCACTCAGCATAACACCCTCCAGTTCCATCCACGTTGAAGCAAATGGTGGGTATTTGTCATTTCTAATGGCTGAGGAATATTCCATTGTATACATAGACCACATCTTCTTTATCCATCATCTTTCGATGGACACCGAGGCTCCTTCCACAGTTTGGCTATTGTGGCCATTGCTGCTAGAAACATCGGGGTGCAGGTGTCCTGGCGTTTCATTGCATCTGAATCTTTGGGGTAAATCAAAAAGGGAAGGCTTTTAGTACGTACATTTTTAAGTGAGAAAAGAATAACCTTCAAAGAAGAAAGATAATTGAAAATGTCTATTAGATAAGAGACAATGGAAAGTGAGTGTGCTGTATTTATCTTTAGCAGAGAGATAGAGAAAGGGGCTTTAGCTGGAGCCATGTCTCCTGGTTTGGGATATTGCTCTACAGCCCACTAGTTCTCTATAATTTCTGTACTAGCTTTGGGCAGTTTACATAATTGCTCTTGCCACTGTCTTTTCATTTGTGAGATGCAGAAGCTACAAATACCTAGGCTAGTCCTACAAGATGCTAATAGGGTTGTTATGACTGAAACACATTGCATCTACTAAGCACTGTATACCTGTTTCTGTTATCAGTTTGCTGCATATGAAATGGGACTTATGCACACTATATTTAGCACACTATATTCACTGAGTTTCATTGATATTTTCTTTGTTCCTTCAAGTAACTAGTCATTTGTATTATTTATAGATGGTCCTATTCTTCTACCACAGCACCCTTAAGAATATCTGAGACAGTTTTCTCCAGATTTTGAATTTACACAAATTTTATCTTATGCAAAGAGATATTTAATAATTATGATGTAACTTTAGAGATATTTAATAATTATAATGTAACTTTAGAGATGGGAGTAATATTATTCACATCCTAATCCACCAGGTGGGCTAGTATGTGGTTGAGAACCATGAAGTAAGGAGCACCAAGTAGGAAACAACCAACTAAGCAAAGTAGTTTTGAGTTACTTCTATCACACGTGGACTCTTTTGTTCTATGGTTATTATACATTTTTACATGTCAATTGTGCTCACGCACTAGTGTGTGCATGTGCACGCACCTGCACTCACTTCCTTTCCTGCTCCTGCCTGGTGCAGCATTCGAGACTCTGAGAGAAGTTTTACTAAAGTCTGTGGGAAGTGTCTGTGTGAGTGAAAAGGAGTGAGAATAGGTTGCCATACAGCAAAAAGCGTACCTTTTTAAAAACTCCTTTTCATCTAAGCCCTCCCCCAAACCTTACTATTTCAAACAGCTACCTCTGGAAGTTCTCTATGGGGCTCCCAGAAGTCCTGACGCCTCTCTTTCCAGGCTTTTAGTTCTTTGCTCCGGCAAGAAGGCACCATGTGCTCTGTGGAAGCCTGAGTGTCTCCAGTTCTGCCACTAGGAGGTTCTTGCAGTAAAGCCTGCAAAACAGCTGAAAGCAATCAAAGTGATAGCTGCGGTACTTAGAACTTGAGTTTTAAGTGCTCAGGGGTCAACAGCATATGAAAAACAGCACGAAGATAAAATTGCTCAGCAGATTTCTGGCTTTATACATTATATTAAGTACATTAAAATGTATACACGTCCTATGTTACATATCATACTTGACACAAAAAAAGAATATTGATAATATTATTTTGAAAAATATTTGGCTATGAGCAATTAATTGGCTCTAATTTCTCTCAAATCATGATTTCTGTGTGAAAATTCTGGCAAAGTGAAGAAAATTGAATTTATAAATAGTTCCCAAATGAAATGGAAATCTTATTTTTTTTAAGATTTTATTTATTTATTCATAGAGACACACACAGAAAGAGAGAGGCAGAGACACAGGCAGAGGGAGAAGCAGGCTCCATGCAGGGAGCCCAACGTGGGACTCAATCCAGGGTCTCCAGGATCACGCCCTGGGCTGCAGGCAGTGCCAAACCACTGCGCCACCAGAGCTGCCCAATGGAAATCTTATTAATACTAAATGTGACAATTGCATGGCTACCATAAAGTTATGTTATGTTGACCACTACATATTTACTAATCCTTATTTCATAATCTTCCTATTGCTGAGCCAATATTTTCTGGCTTCAACATTTTATAGGCCCCTGAAAACTATTGTCTCTGGGCACTGTGCCTATAGTTTGTAAATAATAAAATGGACCAGGTTTAGCAAACATCAGGGACCTGGTATCACCTCAAGAGCCTCATGTGTGGATCTTTGAGAGATGTACATTCAGTAGATTGTTCTGTATTCATGCCTAAAAGACCCATTGGAAGCCTTGCGGACTTGGTTAGGAGACATGTTGATCCCCCTGGGGAGTTGCCTCTCTGCTTAGAAATTTTATAAAGGAAAACATAATCTTGGAAGATATTAAATTCACGTTTGTCATTTTAAAATAAGAATTTATGTAAAGCAATCTATCCCTTTCGGGTGAGATTAGTTTAAGTACATATGACTTGTGATCTCTTTCTCCAAAGCCTCAGAAGTCTGCTGTTATTTAATTTCAGATATATTTCCTCTTAAACTCTGTCCTTTGGCAAAAATTTGCCCTTTGAAAGAGCACGGATGAGTTACACATGATCATACAACTTCTTTCTGGTCAAACATTGGATTGCTTTAAATCTGAAGGTGGAACACACAGCTATAGGCAATTGTCTTGAATGTGAGCTATAGGTTTCCTTCCAGTTTCTGAGGGCTTATTATTTACACACAAAGGAGAACAACTTAAAGGAAGAAAGCCTCTATGCACACACATTCATTCTCTCTCTCTCTCTTTCCCTCCCTCCCTCCCTCCATCATTGCAGTAAGCAGGTGTAACATGATGCCAATGATTGTGAAAACATGCATTTTAATTGCCCAGGAGAGTTTATAAAATGCTTTCTAACATAATTTCCTTTTTCTAACCAGGTGATGAAGGTAACACTTGAGAAATTTCTAATCCTATGTATTCATTTACTCACATAACATTCAAAACAAGAGTTAATCTAAGTTTTAAGACGTTGATATTACAAGAATCAGACATGTGATCTGCAGAATGTTACTTCAAGAAAGATGAATAAATGATCACAAATATTTTGAGTAAAAACAAATGAAATGAGTTACCATCACTATCAAACAGAAGAGAAAATTTATACTTTCTTCTTAATAACTTCCTGATCATTACCAGAAGAGCGGAAGCTATTTGAAAATAAACGAAGCAAAACTGTGATAAGATCTTACCCTGCTTTACTGTATTTTCTATCTTCTCTGACTTAGACATGTATTATGATAAAGGGAAACATAAAAGAAAATGTATAGTAGAAGTGAGTGAGGTTAAATATACCTCTCTGTCTGGCAGATCAAATAGGAATAATATAATATAGAGTATCCAAATGATAGAATCATCTCAATTTATGGAATAAATGTTTGAACAAACCCTTCTTTTAAACAAGGTGCCTTTTTTCAGCACCTAAGGCCTATCCATTCTTTCAACAACTCTACATTAGTCCACCAAGAACACTTATTGAATTTATGTGGGGAGGATGGTGGTATCAGGTAGCGCTTTATTAGCTTCTCATCAAATCTTGAAACCACTGAATAAGATATCAACACATGTAACCACATTAAAACTTAAAATTCTTATGCATTGAAAGTTGAACATCAAATATAAGAATCAATTATGATATATGTGACAAAAATGAATGTTATCTTTAATATGGAAAGAACATCTACAAACCTATTTATCTTTCTTTCTCTTTCATTTACTCATTTCACAAATGGCGTGGTAGTTTTCTAGGCCAGGATTTGGCAAACTTTTTTCTTTACAGGATTAGATAGTAAATATTTTTGGTTGTGTGTGCCATAAAGTCTCTGTTGCAATTCCTACGCGATGTAGCACAAAAGCAGCCACAGCTAGTGCAGTGGCAATAGGGTATAGCTGTGTTCCAGAAAACTGTTGCTGAAACCCACAGTAGGCTGTATTTGATCCAGAAGCTATCGCTTAATGATCCCTGTTCTAGACCATAAAAATAAAGAAATGAGAAAAGCAAAGTCCTTACTCTAAGGAACTTTCATTCTAGTGATGAGACAGATGATAAATAAATATAAACATGTATGAAGTGGTGATGATGAGACACTGTCAGGGTAAAGAGAGTGAAAAGTTGAAAAAAAATCTGGAAAAGTAGGTGAAATATTGTCAAGAAGGCATATGAGATGCTGCAAAAACTGACGTCCATAAAATCAAAGAGATTAAAACAACAGTTATTTCACCTACCAGAATGGCAACAATAAAGTGATAATTCATAATGTTACAAGAATTGGAGGAAAAAGGCATGGGAAGTCATTGCTGGTGGGAATGTAAACTGGGACAATTCTGAGAGTGTTTTGAACATATCAATATTGCAAATAAGCACCCTTTTGGGTTTTTAAATTTAATTTGTTTCCACATTGAAGTACAGTTGACGTAGAATGTCATGTTAGTTTCAGATGTACAACCCAGTGATTCAACAGCTCTGTACATCACTCAGTGCTCTGTACTAAGTGTAGTCCTCATCCGTCATCGTCCAATGTTATTTCAGTATTATTGGCTATATTCTCTATGTTGTAATTTTCACCTATGACTTATTTTTTAAATGTTTTAAATTATAGTTGACACACAATGCTACACTAGTTTCAGGTATCAACATAGTGATTTGACAACTCTACTTTTTGCCATGCTCAACCGTAACTACCATCTATAACCATACAACACTATTATAATACCATTGACTGTATTCCCAATGCTCCACCTTTCATCCCCATGGCTTATTCATTCCACAACTGGAAGCATGTATCTCTCATTCTCCTTCACCCAAATAGGCAGCCCTTGATCCACAATTTTCACTTTTTATTTTTTGAAATATTTATACATTTATTTTAAAATACATTTATTAGTCGGCATAAATAACATATTTTATGAAAAAAAAACTGTATTTCCCAAAACAAACAAAAAATGAAGAAGAGTAGCATGTTTTACATTTTTGCACATCCCTTTATCATGTCAGCTTCTGCATTTAGTCAAATGCTATGTGTTTTTTGGACTTAAGTATACGAAGAAAAGTAACCCTTACAAAAATAAGTAGGCAATTTTCATTTTTCAAAATGCCTTCTACAGAAACATAATTAAAAGTTGCAAGAATAGATGTGCTAGAATATTTGATACGGCAACATATTTAATGGTGAAGAATGGAAACAACTTATTAACAAAAGGATTGATGCAATTGTGACAATTTCATTCAAGAAATGTCTATTAGCCATTTAAAGTAATGAAGTGGGTGTCAATATATTGATGGTTGTGAGAGATTACTATTTAAAAAAGAGTTGGGTAAAAATTATAGAAATGGCCTATTTTGTCTTAAAAACAAAACTATATGTGATGTTATAGACTGGTAGGTGAACAAAATTTTTAATAAATGGTACTGGGACACTTAGGTATTTAAATAAGAGAAAATTAAAATGAAATTCCTGCATTGCCCCTTCTATATAAGTAGGTTAAAGATTAAAAGCCAAAAGTAAAAATTTAAAGCTTAAATAGTTAATATAAATAATATCATGTCCTTAGAATAACAAATATTTTTTTAGCAAGATACAAGATTGATTACTTTAAAGTAATCAAAATCATTATTTTCAATTAAGAGAGCTGCAGAGGCAAAGGCAATGAGGCTGAGATGAGAGAAAATATTTGAAACACATAATCTAAAGGAATTGTGATTCAAAATAAGATAGGTTTGCAGTCAATAAAAGAAAGTTAATTCAATAGAAAAAAATGGGAAAAAACAGGAAGCCCTTTCATGGACAATAAGAACACAAACACATAAAAATATTTAATCTTTGGCAATCATAAACATTCAAATTAAAGCCACAATCAAATACTATTTTATATCCATCAGACTTACAAAAGGACAACTGTTCCAGTGACGACAAAATAGTACAGCAAGGGCAACTTTTGTACATTGTTTCAGGAAGTATACCTTAGTTATATTTATGAAAAACCATGGCATTCTAACAGTAGTGAAGGTACATATGCCTACAACCAAGCAATTCTATTCCTGAGTGTATACTTTAGAGAAATCCTTGGGTATTTGCACCAGGAGGTGTGTTTCTCGCAACATGGTTTGGAAGTACAAGAAATGCGAAATACAGAAAGATCCTCTATAGTAGAATGAATAAATCTATTGTGATATATTCATACAATGGACTGTCATAAAGTGACATACAGCCATAAAGTGAATGAATGACAGTTATATGCATCAAAGCAGTACTTACAGCAAAATGAGAAAATTAATTCATTCCTTCTTATTTTCTGTCAGTGCTAAGGGGAAATTCTGCCTAATGGCTATGTTTGAGACGTTGCTTTCTTTAATATCTAACTCGTGTAATAGAACTATGAATGATCAAAACGCATAAAGACTAATTGTGAGGTTACCAGAGGTCCTACAAGAGAGAATGCATTTAAAAATAATAAAACCCCCTAGCCAAAATTGACTGTGTGTATGCACAAAGCGAGTACATGAATATTTTTCATATATTAAATATACATGTATTGGCATCCTTCTGGTTTTTGAACTGTGGAGGCCGAGAAAATTAAGGCCGTTCCACATCAAGTTCAGCGTCAGCACACGTCCAGCCATCCCAGGCCCCTGCTCAGAAGAGCTGAAATTTACATGACTTCAGTTACAGAAAAAAAAAACAAAAGTTTACAGCTTAATGTCCTAGAAAGCCCCACAATAGAATAAAAACTGGGCCCAGGCCAAGGGCAGGAAGCCCCTATTGGAATGAGAACAGAGCTCAATGCCCTTGAAGGCCCCATATCAGAATGTAAACAGAACTTGAGGAATTGCTCCCCCCCTTCTGGAGGTCCCCGAGACCAGCCCTTAAAACTAAGCTGAGACCCACCTCGGGGTCCAAGTCCCTGCTCCGCTGTGTCGGGTGTACCTGGACGCAAGCTCGAGCTTGTAAATCAACCCTCATGTGTTTGCATCGGTGTCGGCTTCTGGGTGCTTTCTCGGATTCGCAATCTTGGGCACAACATTTGGGGGCTCGTCCGGGATCCGAGAGACCCCCTAGGACCCCATCCGGAAGGTTTCAGGTGTGGTGACTGCACTCAACTTTTCCCACCTTTTGTGCGCATATTCTCTGAGAGCTCTAAACTGTACTTTACCTGTAGGAATTCCAACCTGTACTGGGTGGGCATTGGCGTAGGTGGCTGCGCTGGCGGGCCCTCACCGGGGGTCTTGAGGACACGTCCCTTGTCCCCGCCTGGAGGACAAGGTCCTCATCTATAAGGAGGACGGGGTCCTCATCTGTAAGGGGGATGGAGGTCCTCATCTGTAAAGGGGACGGGGTCCTCATCTGTAAGGGGGATGCAGGTCCTCATCTGTAAAGGGGACGGGGTCCTCATCTGTAAGGGGGATGGAGGTCCTCATCTGTAAAGGGGACGGGGTCCTCATCTGTAAGGGGGACGGGGTCCTCATCTGTAAAGGGGACGGGGTCCTCATCTGTAAGGGGGATGGAGGTCCTCGTCTGTAAGGAGGACGGGGTCCTCATCTGTAAGGGGGACAGGGTCCTCATCTGTAAGGGGGATGGAGGTCCTCATCTGTAAGGATCTGTAAAGGGGGACGGGGGTCCCTCATCTGTAAGGGGGATGGAGGTCCTCGTCTGTAAGGAGGACGGGGTCCTCATCTGTAAGGGGGACAGGGTCCTCATCTGTAAGGGGGATGGAGGTCCTCGTCTGTAAGGAGGACGGGGTCCTCATCTGTAAGGGGGATGGAGGTCCTCATCTGTAAGGGGGACGGGGTCCTCATCTGTAAGGGGGATGGAGGTCCTCATCTGTAAAGGGGACGGGGTCCTCATCTGTAAGGGGGACGGGGTCCTCATCTGTAAGGAGGACGGGGTCCTCATCTGTAAGGGGGACAGGGTCCTCATCTGTAAAGGGGACGGGGTCCTCATCTGTAAGGGGGATGGAGGTCCTCATCTGTAAAGGGGACGGGGTCCTCATCTATAAGGGGGACTGGGTCTTCGCCTCTAAGGAGGGCCAGCTGCCAGCCCTTTGGGTTACTTTCTGCCTTGTCTCCGCGGCCGCACTGGAGCGTCCGTCTGTGTCACTGGGTCCTTGTTAACTGTTTTGAACACTGGTCTGGGTTCCTGTGTTCCTGTTAACTGCTTGTGCGTTTGACTGTGTTAGTTGTTAACTGTCATAACTGTGCCTTGGTGTGGACAGGGGACATAATGGGGCAGACAAACCACACTCCTGTCCTTTATGCTCTCCCACTTCTCGGACGTTAAGAAAGGGGCTCTTAATCTGAGCACAGACATACAGAAAGGGAAATTTCCAATTTACTGCATATCAGAATGGCCAACCTTTGGCGTGGGATGGCCCTGAGAGGGAACTCTCCACCTACCTATTATCTTACAAGTAAAGGCTGTGATCTTCAGGGACAAACCTGACGGCCACCCTGACCAGGTGCTCTACATCCTGGTCTGGCAGGACATGATGGAGAATTCCCCTCCTTGGCTAAAACCATTTTTACCCCCCAAAGCACACAACTTGGATGAAGGTCAGGAGAGCCTCCGGGTCCACCTCCAGACTCTAGGGGCAGGTCTCCAGGCTGCTGTGCGCCAGCCTCCCAATCTGGCCGAGGTATGGTTATGGGAGACAGGGTGAGGACGAGAGTCCAGCAGCCTCTTAGGGAGAATCCTAGGAGAGAAGAGCTTGCAGCACTTAGTGACAGTAGCAGAAAGAGTCTGTAATAATAGAGAAAGTCCGGAAGAGCAGCAAACCACAGTAAGTGACCAGCAGACCCGAAACCTGGCCAAGATCCTGCTGGCCACAGCCATGGATGACCCACGGGAAAGACGGAGGCACCTCAAGAAGCTGGCTTCGGGGACAGGGACTCCAGGATGGCCCTGGTCCCCATCGGGAGTGCCCCAAACTGAACGAAAACCAAGGTGCTTATTGCAAAGAAGAGGGCCACTGGGCGAGAGCCCGCCCTAACGAAAGATCTAAGGCCCCTGCCAAGATCTTGGGAATGGAGGACCCGGACGACTGGGGGGGCCGGGGTTCGGCACCCCTCCCCGAGCCCAGGGTAGCTCTCGGAGTGGAGGGGCAGCCCGTTGAATTCCTAGTGGACACTGAGGCACAACATTCGGTTTTATTACAGACCCGAGGGAGATTGGCAAACAAGACTTCACGGGTGCAAGGGGCCACGGGCACCAAACAGGACTCCTGGACTCCCCGGAGAACTGGGGACCTCGGCTGGGCCGGCTATGCCCCTCCTTCATGGTCCTCCCTGAGTGCCCCTACCCGTTGCTAGGCCGGGGTTTGCTCACCAAGATGGGGGCACAGATTCGCTTCCACCCCAAAGGGGCAAAAGTCCTAAACAAAGAGGGGCACCCGGTTCAGGTGCTTGTCCTGAGTTTAGAAGATGAATATCGTCTCCCCCAAACACCCTCAGCCCCAATGACTGACATTGACCGTTGGCTGCGGGAATGTCCCCAAGTGTGGGCAGACCCTGGGGGAGCTGGGCTGGCCCCGCACCGACAGGCCACATACATAGAACTAAAGTGGGGGGCAGACCCTGTCAGGGTCCACCAATACCCCGTGCCTCTGGACTCCCTAACCCAGACTGGGACCCCCTCTGCATGACTGTCAAGAAATTTTGGCGCAGGAGCAGGAATCAGAGCTGACCTCCAGGACCAGCCACTGCCCAGCGCGGACGCCGCCTGGTACTCGGAGGCAGCAGTTTCCTCTGAGAAGGACTCGGATCGCGGGGGCAGCAGTAACCACGGAAACGGAGACCTGATCCCGGGGCACCGACCTGCCCGGCACCCCCAGCTATGCTGATGCGGACTTACACCAGAGCAAACGCTTGCCCGTGACCCAGTGCTTGCGTGGCTGGGGGAGGGCCGTGGACTCCAGCATCCTCCTGCCGGAGGAACTGGGACGGCGCGGCCTATCCAGAAGGCATCGGGGGACTCACATGGGGACAAGGAAGACGGGAGACCTCATACGACATGCAAAGGTCACTATTAAAGACCCTCGAGCAAAGATGGAGCAGATTGTGGTGAGCTGCCACGCGTGCCAGGTAACTAATGCCACCACCCATGGGTCTGACCCGGGCACCCGGCTCCGGGGGGACCTCCCAGGAGCCTACTGGGAAGTGGACTTCACTGAGGTAAAACCTGGAAAATACGGATCCAGGTATTTACTAGTGTTTGTAGATACTTTTTCAGGATGGACAGAGGCATTTCCCACCAAACATGAAGCAGCACAGACCGTGACCAAGAAACTGCTGGAAGACCTCTTACCCAGGTATGGTTTTCCTGTTAGGATCAGATCAGACAACGGCCCAGGACTGTCTCTAAGGTAACACGGGGAGTGGCCCTAGTACTTGGGGCAGATTGGAAATGACATTGTGCATAGAGGCCCCAGAGCTCAGGACAGGTAGAGGAGGAACAGAACATTCAAGGAGACCTTAACTAAATCAGCCTGGAGACTGGCGGGGACTGGGTGACTCTCCTCCCCTTCGCCCTATATAGGGTGAGGAACTCCCCATATAAGATGGGACTGACTCCTTACGAGATCATGTTCCGTCTTCCTCCACCTGTTATCCCCAATTTAAAACCTGAGGTGCTGGGGATCCCTGGGTGGCGCAGCGGTTTGGCACCTGCCTTTGGCCCAGGGCGCGATCCTGGAGACCTGGGATCGAATCCCTTGTCGGGCTCCCGGTGCATGGAGCCTGCTTCTCCCTCTGCCTGTGTCTCTGCCTCTCTCTCTCTCTCTCTATGACTATCATAAATAATAATAATAATAATAATAAATTAAAACCTGAGGTGCTTGCTGAGTTTGATGATCACCAACTCCTTTTCTCCCTGCAAATGTTACAACGAACCCATGAGCAGGTGTGGCCAAAGCTGAGGGCCCTCCACGGACTGGGCCACCCCCGGGCCCCCATCGATGTTGGCCGGGCGACTGGGTGTACGTGCGGAGATACCGACACCGGACACTTTAGCCTCGCTGGAAGGGACCTTACATCCTGACCCTGACCCCTCCCACCGCTCTCAAGGTCGCCGGGATTACTCCCCAGGCCCACTGCACCCATGTCCGACCCGCTAACCTACACGCCGTTCTCAAGGACTTTGTTCCAGAACGGAAAAGCCACCGGACAAGGACAATCCCCTAAAGCTAAGACTGCGCCCTTCTCACTTATTTCCCACCTCCAAGACTCCCTAGCCTGAGGTTGTCCTGCAAAATAGAAGGGGATTGGACTTAGTCTTCTTACAACAGGGGGGAGGGGGGTTATGTGCTGCCTTAAACGTGGGATGTTGCTTCTTCCCTGGTACGTAAATGGGAGCGAGAACAGCAACAAGATTGCTCCGAATCCTGGTTTAATCATTCCCCCGCTCACTCTGAGACCAACCTGGACCCATGATTGGGTCCTTCCTTAGGTTCCTCTGAGACGGGGAAAATGTGGAGGCCTAGAAAATTAAGGCCATTCCACCTTAAGTTCAGCGTTAGCACAAGTACAGCCATCCCAGGCCCCTGCGAAGAAGAGCTGAACTTTACCTTACTTCAGTTAAGCCCCATATCAGAATGAGAACAGAACTTGAGAAATTCCTCCCCCCCTTCTGGAGGTCCCCTAGACCAGCCCTTAAAACTAAGCTGGAGCCCACCTGGGGGTCCAAGTCCCTGCTCTGCTGTGTCGGAGCTTGTTAATAAACCCTCGTGCGCTTGCATCGCTGTCGGCTCCTCGGTGGTTTCTCAGATTCGCAACCTTGGGCACGACACTCTGATGACTTCTATGGCTGATATGTACTTGTCATCATTTCCCAACCTTTAGTGAGAGATAAGCTTCACTAAATTAGATTGGACGGTAAGGAGGACTGAGGAATTTATATACTCATTTATATAAACTGGCAAATTATGCCCAGATTCAAATAAATCTAATGTATACAAATGTAGAAGCTTAATGAAGCTTCAGATGTGTCTCTTAATTTGTAACAAATTGCAATTAAGAGTCAGCCTGGAGTGAAAATACGGTTGTCTTTCTGGTCAGGCAAACTTGGGATAGGAACCCACTCCATGAGACATACACCGAAGGGTTTCGGATGTTGGTTTCCTTGTTTTAACACGGAGGTGATTATATCTACTTCACCGTGATCATCCAATGAGAAAATGGAGCAAAGAGGCCCTGCTAAGTTCCCGGTAGGTGCTCTCTAAAAGTTAGCTTTGGTCTTTAAGAGTCAGAATAGGTTCTGCCATAGTGGTAACCTTCATGATAGCACGTCAGATGTCACACCACTGATGTGTTAACTATAAATAACAAATTCAAATAACTACTCTGGCAGGAAGGATTCCCACAGTTAGATGAAGTAATTGTCTATACTCAAGGAACTCGATAATTAAAAAGTTTTCCTAGGTCATTTGGGTCTCCTATTGTTTGGAATTGTCTGGAATATTTAAGTTTCCACTAAACTAGTAAAGCATTTAGCTTCAGTATTTGCTTCCTAGTGTTGAAGTACATCTTCCAAAGGACATGATCCTGACAACTTGTTGATGAGATAGAACCGCAATTTATTCATCTCACCTGCCATCACTTATTGACTTCCTGATTATACAAGAAGCCACCTGCATTTTGGTTGCCATCATCACTCACCTGGATGATAAAATAATCTCTGATGTATTTCCTTGACAATTCACATTCCACGGGCCAGTTAAAGTGATTTCTCCTAAACCTCAAGTCAGAATCCTATTCCCGGAACACAGGTGGGAGGAGGGGCAAGATGACGGAGGAGTAAGGTCCCCAGGTCACCTGTCCCCACCAAATTCCCTAGATAACCTTCAACTCATCCTGAAAATCTACGAATTCGGCCTGAGATTTAAAGAGAGACCGGCTGGAACGCTACAGTGAGAAGAGTTCGCGCTTCTACCAGGTAGGAAGACGGGGGGGAAAAAGAAATAAAGACACAAAAGGCCTCCAAGGGGGAGGGGCCCCGCGAGGAGCCGGGCTGAGGCCGGGGCGAGTGTCCCCAGGACAGGAGAGCCCCGTCCCGGAGGAGCAGGAGCTGCACCGACCTTCCCGGGGGAAAGGGGCCCGCAGGGAGGTGGAGCAGGACCCAGGAGGGCGGGGATGCCCTCGGGCTCCCGGGGACACTAACAGGCACCTGCGCCCTGGGGGAGAGCGCCCTGAGCTCCCTAAGGGCTGCAGGGAGCAGGGCGGGACCCAGAGCAGCTCGGAGGGGCTCGGGCGGCGGCTCCGCGGAGGGGGCTGCGGGGCTCCGGGAACAGCTCGGAGGGGCTCGGGCGGCGGCTCCGCGGAGGGGGCTGCGGGGCGGGAGCGCGAATCCACCAGCGCAGGCCCCGGAGCACAGGGCGCCAGGACACAGCCCAAGGTCCGGCCTCCCCCGGGACAGGCAGAGGCCAGGAGGGCCCAGGACAGCGAGGATGCTCCTGCCCCGAGCTGAGCAGATCAGCGGCCCCGCCCCGGAGCCCCCAGGCCCTGCAGACGGAGAGCCCCGGAGCTACTGCGGGGGCTGACTCCAGGGCTGCAGAGCTGCCGCCGCCACTGGGGCTGTTCCTCCTGGGGCCTCACGGGGTGAACAACCCCCACTGAGCCCTGCACCAGGCAGGGGCAGAGCAGCTCCCCCAAGTGCTCACACCTGAGAATCAGCACAGCAGGCCCCTCCCCCAGAAGACGAGGGAGACGGACCAGTTCCAGGGGAAGTCAAGAACTAGAGTATATAGAATCAGAGGATACTCCCCCGTGTTTTTTTTTTTTTTTTTTGATTTCTGTTTGCTTCCCCCACCCTTTTTTTTCTCCTTTCTTTCTTTTTCTTTCTCTTTTTCTTCTCTTTTTTTTTCTTTTTTTCTTTTTTCTTCTTCTCTTTTCTTTCCTTCTTTCTCTCCTCTCTTTTTCTCCTTTTCCCAATACAACTTGTTTTTGGCTACTCTGCACTGAGCAAAATGACTAGAAGGAAAACCTCACCTGAAAGAATCACAAACAGTCCTCTCTCCCACAGAGTTACAAAATCTGGATTACAACTCAATGTCAGAAAGCCAATTCAGAAGCACTATTATAAAGCTACTGGTGGCTCCAGAAAAAAGCGTAAAGGACTCAAGAGACTTCATGACTGCAGAATTTAGATCCAATCAGGCCGAAATTAAAAATCAATCGAATGAGATGCAATCCAAGCTAGAAGTCCTAACGACGAGGGTTAACGAGGTGGAAGAACGAGTGAGTGACATAGAAGACAGGTTGATGGCAAAGAGGGAAACTGAGGAAAAAAGAGACAAACAAAAGACCGTGAAGACACATTAAAGGAAATAAACGACAGCCTGAGGGAAAAAAAACCTACCTTTAATTGGGGTTCCCGAGGGCGCCAAAAGGGCCAGAGGGCCAGAATATGTATTTGAACAAATTCTAGCTGAAAACTTTCCTAATCTGGGAAGGGAAACAGGCATTCAGATCCAGGAAATAGAGAGATCCCCCCTAAAATCAATAAAAACCGTTCAACACCTCGACATTTAATAGTGAAGCTCACAAATTCCAAAGATAAAGAGAAGATCCTTAAAACAGCAAGAGACAAGAAATCCCTGACCTTTACAGGGAGGAGTATTAGGGTAACAGCAGACCTCTCCACAGAGACCTGGCAGGCCAGAAAGGGCTGGCAGGATATATTCAGCGTCCTAAATGAGAAGAACATGCAACCAAGAATACTTTATCCAGCAAGGCTCTCATTCAGAATGGAAGGAGAGATAAAGAGCTTCCAAGACAGGCAGGAACTGAAAGAATATGTGACCTCCAAACCAGCTCTGCAAGAAATTTTAAGGGGGACTCTTACAATTCCCCTTAAGAAGAAGTTCAGTGGAACAATCCACAAAAACAAGGACTGAATAGATATGATGACACTAAACTCATATCTGTCAATAGTAACTCTGAACGTGAACGGGCTTAATGACCCCGTCAAAAGGCGCAGGGTTTCAGACTGGATAAAAAAGCAGGACCCATCTATTTGCTGTCTACAAGAGACTCATTTTAGACAGAAGGACACCTACAGCCTGAAAATAAAAGGTTGGAGAACCATTTACCATTCAACTGGTACTCAAAAGAAAGCTGGGGTTGCCATCCTTATATCAGATAAACTAAAATTTACCCCGAAGACTGTAGTGAGAGATGAAGAGGGACACTATCTCATACTTAAAGGATCTATCCAACAAAAGGACTTAACAATCCTCAATATATATGCCCCGAATGTGGGAGCTGCCAAATATATCAATCAATTAATAACCAAAGTGAAGAAATACTTAGATAATAATACACTTATACTTGGGGACTTCAATGTAGCTCTTTCTACCCTCGATAGGTCTTCAAAGCACAACATCTCCAAAGAAACGAGAGCTTTAAATGATACACTGGACCAGATGGATTTCACGGATATCTACAGAACTTTACATCCAAACTCAACTGAATACACATTCTTCTCAAGTGCACATGGAACTTTCTCCAGAATAGACCACATACTGGGACACAAATCGGGTCTGAACCGATACCAAAAGATTGGGATCGTCCCCTGCATATTCTCAGACCATAATGCCTTGATATTAGAACTAAATCACAACAAGAAGTTTGGAAGGACCTCAAACACGTGGAGGTTAAGGACCATCCTGCTAAAAGATGAAAGGGTCAACCAGGAAATTAAGGAAGAATTAAAAAGATTCATGGAAACTAATGAGAATGAAGATACAACCGTTCAAAATCTTTGGGATGCAGCAAAAGCAGTCCTGAGGGGGAAATACATCGCAATACAAGCATCCATTCAAAAACTGGAAAGAACTCAAATACAAAAGCTCACCTTACACATAAAGGAGCTAGAGAAAAAACAGCAGATAGATCCTACACCCAGCAGAAGAAGAGAGTTAAGATTCGAGCAGAACTCAGCGAAACTGAGACCAGAAGAACTGTGGAACAGATCAACAAAACCAGGAGTTGGTTCTTTGAAAGAATTAATAAGATAGATAAACCATTAGCCAGCCTTATTAAAAGAAGAGAGAGGGATCCCTGGGTGGCGCAGCGGTTTGGCGCCTGCCTTTGGCTCAGGGCGCGATCCTGGAGACCCGGGATCGAATCCCACGTTGGGCTCCTGGTGCATGGAGCCTGCTTCTCCCTCTGCCTGTGTCTCTGCCTCTCTCTCTCTCTCTGTGACTATCATAAAATAAATAAAAATTAAAAAATAAAAAGAGAGAAGACTCAAATTAATAAAATCATGAATGAGAAAGGAGAGATCACTACCAACACCAAGGAAATACAAACAAGTTTAAAAACATATTATGAACAGCTTTACACCAATAAATTAGGCAATCTAGAAGAAATGGACGCATTCCTGGAAGCCACAAACTACCAAAACTGGAACAGGAAGAAATAGAAAACCTGAACAGGCCAATAACCAGGGAGGAAATTGAAGCAGTCATCAAAAACCTCCCAAGACACAAGAGTCCAGGGCCAGATGGCTTCCCAGCCGAATTCTATCAAATGTTTAAAGAAGAAATCATACCTATTCTACTAAAGCTGTTCAGAAAGATAGAAAGAGATGGAGTACTTCCAAACTCGTTCTATGAGGCCAGCATCACCTTGATTCCAAAACCAGACAAAGACCCCACCAAAAAGGAGAATTACAGACCAATATCCTGATGAACATGGATGCAAAAATTCTCAACAAGATACTAGCCAATAGGATCCAACAACACATTAAGAAAATTATTCACCATGACCAAGTAGGATTTATCCCCGGGACACAAGGCTGGTTCAACACTCGTAAAACAATCGATGTGATTCATCATATCAGCAAGAGCAAAACCAAGAACCATATGATCTTCTCATTAGATGCAGAGAAAGCATTTGACAAAATAGAGCATCCATTCCTGATCAAAACTCTTCAGAGCATAGGGATAGAGGGAACGTTCCTCGACATCTTAAAAGCCATCTACGAAAAGCCCACAGCAAATATCATTCTCAATGGGGAAGCACTGGGAGCCTTTTCCCTAAGATCAGGAACAAGACAGGGATGTCCACTCTCACCACTGCTATTCAACATAGTACTGGACGTCCTAGCCTCAGCATCAGACAACAAAAAGACATTAAAGGCATTCAAATTGGCAAAGAAGAAGTCAAACTCTCCGTCTTTGCCGATGACATGATACTCTACATAGAAAACCCAAAAGACTCCACCCCAAGATTGCTAGAACTCATACAGCAATTTGGTAGCATGGCAGGATACAAAATCAATGCCCAGAAATCAGTGGCATTTCTATACACTAACAATGAGACTGAAGAAAGAGAAATTAAGGAGCCAATCCCATTTACAATTGCACCCAAAAACATCAGATACCTAGGAATAAACCTAACCAAAGAGGTAAAGGATCGATACCCTAAAAACTACAGAACACTTCTGAAAGAAATTGAGGAAGACACAAAGAGATGGAAAAATATTCCATGCTCATGGATTGGCAGAATTAATATAGTGAAAATGTCAATGTTACCCAGGGCAATTTACACGTTTAATGCAATCCCTATCACAATACCATGGACTTTCTTCAGAGAGTTAGAACAAATTATTTTAAGATTTGTGTGGAATCAGAAAAGACCCCGAATAGCCAGGGGAATTTTAAAAAAGAAAACCATAGCTGGGGGCATCACAATGCCAGATTTCAGGTTGTACTACAAAGCTGTGGTCATCAAGACAGTGTGGGACTGGCACAAAAGCAGACACATAGATCAATGGAACAGAATAGAGAACCCAGAAATGGGCCCTCCACTCTATGGTCAACTAATACTCAACAAAGCAGGAAAGACTGGAAAAAGGACAGTCTTCAATAAATGGTGCTGGGAAAATTGGACATCCACATGCAGAAGAATGAAACTAGACCACTCTCTTGCACCAGACACAAAGATAAACTCAAAATGGATGAAAGATCTAAATGTGAGAGTAGAATCCATCAGAATCCTAGAGGAGAACACAGGCAACACCCTTTTTGAATTCAGCCACATCAACATCTTGCAAGATACATCCACGAAGACAAAAGAAACAAAAGCAAAAATGAACTATTGGGACTTCATCAAGATAAGAAGCTTTTGCACAGCAAAGGATACAGTCAACAAAACTGAAAGACAACCTACAGAATGGGAGAAGATATTTGCAAATGACGTATCAGATAAAGGGCTAGTCTCCAAGATCTATAAAGAACTTATTAAACTCAACAGCAAAGAAACAAACAATCCAATCATGAAATGGGCAAAAGACATGAAGAGAAATCTCACAGAGGAAGACACGGACATGGCCAACAAGCACATGACAGAATGCTCCGCATCACTTGCCATCAGGGAAATACAAATCAAAACCACAGTGAGATCCCACCTCACACCAGTGAGAATGGGGAAAATTAACAAGGCAGGAAACAACAAATGTTGGAGAGGATGCGGAGAAAGGGGAACCCTCTTGCACTGTTGGTGGGAATGTGAACTGGTGCAGCCACTCTGGAAAACTGTGTGGAGGTTCCTCAAAGAGTTAAAAATAGACCTGCCCTACGACCCAGCAATTGCACTGCTGGGGATTTACCCCAAAGATACAGATGCAATGAAACGCCGGGACACCTGCACCTCGATGTTTCTAGCAGCAATGTCCACAATAGCCAGACTGTGGAAGGATCCTCGGTGTCCATCGAAAGATGATGGATAAAGAAGATGTGGTTTATGTATACAATGGAATATTCCTCAGCAATTAGAAATGACAAATACCCACCATTTGCTTCAACGTGGATGAACTGGAGGGTATTATGCTGAGTGCAGTAAGTCAATCGGAGAAGGACAAACAGTGTATGTTCTCATTCATTTGGGGAATATAAATAATAGTGAAAGGGAATAGAAGGGAAGGGAGAAGAAATGGGTGGAAATATCAGAGAGGGAGACAGAACATAAAGACTCCTAAACTCTGGGAAACGAACTAGGGGTGCTGGAAGGGGAGCAGGGCGGGGGGTGGGGATGAATGGGTGACGGGCACTGAGGGGGGCACTTGACGGGATGAGCACTGGGTGTTATTCTGTATGTTGGTAAATTGAACGCCAATAAAAAATAAATTTATTAAAAAAAAAAGCTATAAAAGAAAAAGAATCCTATTCCCCTCCCATCCTGACCATGTCAGGGCCTTCTAATTGATTTAGAATAAAATCTCCAAGTATGATCTGCAAGGTCCTCTACTGTCCAGTGCTACCCATCTCCACAAGTTTGTTTTGACTTTCCTCCCATCCATCATGATTTCTTAACCAGTTGGATGATTTTCAGTTCCTCCTGCACTAATACCTTCCATAACACAGGGCTGTAGTGCACACTGCTTTCTGGACCTGGAATGTTCTTTCTCATATTCTTTAAATTATTATTTTCCTCTTTGCTGTTAGTTTTCAGCATGAGAAAATATTGGCTCCACTGAAGGGTCTTTCTTTTTGAACATAAAGAAAATATATAATTCTATACAGTGCTTTTCTTTTATTGTTCACTGTCTTGTTTTTATTTGTTGTTTATATGTGTCACCAGCTAGAATATACTCTACAGGGGGCAAGAACTATATCTGTCTTGCTCACCTTTGTATTCCCAACACTGAATTGTCAAATTATGTACAGTGAGTGACACAGATGCATAAATTGATGTTTGCTGCAAGGTATACACAGTGTTAAAGGTACAAAGGAGTTCGACCAAGATAGGATGGAATGTCCACATGCACAACCCTTTCCCTCTTTACAGATCATACAGATATGCAAAGCTGAGGGGAGACCATTTCTAGGGGCAAATAACAGCTTGCCTACGCACTTACAGCTTTTTAAAGTGTAGCTAATGAGTCCTCCTATCCAATTTGTTTTTTTTTTTTAATTTTCATTTATTTATGATAGTCACACACACAGAGAGAGAGAGGCAGAGACATAGGCAGAGGGAGAAGCAGGCTCCATGCACTGGGAGCCCGACGTGGGATTCGATCCCGGGTCTCCAGGATCGCACCCTGGGCCAAAGGCAGGCGCTAAACAACTGCACCACCCAGGGATCCCTCCAATTTGATTTATCTGAACAAATAAACAAAAACGAATGTTATTATCTAGTAGTAATAGAAATTAAGTAATTGCAATTTCTGGCCCAGTAGGAAATTGTGCATGATTGAGTATCAACCAGCATATACTATTAAAATATTTGTTCAGTTAATTAAAATTAATGTCTCAAATTATATTTCAAAAGGTTCGCTTCAAGCCTCAGGGCTCTGTATATATTTGTTAGGTCTTTTATTACGAGAGTTTTTATTAGTGAAGGAAAAGCTTTTTTCTTAATAGACAATTACTAGAAGAAATTGCACTGGGGGTTTAAAAAACAGCATGATGTGCTTCACTGATTTCACTTCTCTTCTCACCAGGTTTCTGTCTCCCCTGGTGAAAGATGTATTTCCTACCACATTTTTGAGAGAGCAATGTTAGGGAGTTGTTCAGATAGGATTTCTGAACCGAGCGGCGCCATTTCGAGTCAGCATCTCAGTAGTCCTCAGGAAGAACCATCAGAGGCCCTTCTGAATCCCCTTTATGTTCTTTTTCTTTTTTTTTTTTTTTTCTTGGGAAGTTGTTTGGGAAAATGCAGTCTAGCCTTTGAGGTCACACAGATTTTGGGTCAAATCATGAGTTATCACTTGTTGGGTATTTATTACTCTGTGCCTCAGTTTGTCATCTAAAAGTCAGATTGAAAATATTTAATTTATAGGATGGGCTATGTGAAATAGTGTATTCATGCCTGACCTAGAATCATTATTAATGGTTGCCTGTTATTATTCTTGAGATAACAGAATACTTTGGAAACAGAGGAGCTGATTTAAGCAAGATTATGGAATAAAGTAGTACCTTATGTTATTTGTCTTCTATTTTCAGTTGACTTGCCTTTCTTCTTTCCTCCTTTATCCTGACTACTCACCTCCTTTCTTCATATCCAGTGCTTACAATTTGCTTTCTGTCTGAGAGTTCTGTGAATATTCACAAAGATTTACATCTTTTGGCTAATGTTTTGCTTCTACCATGCCCCTCCCCCTCACAGCTCCCCAAAAACATGCAAGGAAATTCCTGAGATAAAAAATCAGAAATCTCTCTTGCTTCAACAATGACTCTTGTGGTAAATCTAGACACACATCTAATTTAAGACAAATTTTGTGTAGATTTTATGTTGGATATATTATGAATATTTACGGACTAGAATTTTCTTCTAGAACATGGTATTCCAAATTTACACTACAATCTAAAAAGTTGTTACAATTAGAAATAAAAATATGGGGCACCTGGGTAGCTCAGTCAGTTAAGCGTCTGCTATTGGCTTGGGTTATGATCCTGGGATCCTGGGATGGAGCCCCATGTGGGGCTCTCTGCTTAGCAGGGAGCCTGTTTCTGCCTCTCCCCTGCCTGCTGCTCCCTTTGTTTGTGTGCACTCTCTTTCTGTCACATGAATCTTAAGAAAAATAAATAAAAGTTTAAAAAGAAATAAAAATATTAGAAATTTTAACAAAATACGCATGCCTAAGGAAAACCAATGTGCCACTCCAGGTAACAATCATGGGCCCTATAATGTATACACTGAATACCAGCCATTCGGTCAAGTCCCATTTGTGTGTTCTGACATTTAATTCCCCCAGCACGGTGCTCTGTGCTGTGATTGTTGCATATTTGTAGAGGAGGACCTCAGGATCTAGACTAGAAGAAACTTTGTTAAGTCCTACGGAAGGCAGAGTTAGGGCTGGAATCCTGACAGGAGCCAAGCTCCATGGTTTTTCTTTTAATCCCTAAGTACCTTCTTCGTTTTACTTACTCTCTACTGACAATCTACTGTCTCCACTTCTGTGACTTGAAAATATGCATATGGCACTTACGTGCCTTTGATGCAAAGCACTAACTTGAACCTAGCTGAATGCCTGCTTGGTATTTATATCTGTTTGAGGTATTTCCTCATACTCATTTTTAAGGTAACAGATAATTAATTGATGTAATGAAATTTGCATACTACCATGTGTTTTTTTTCTTACTAATGAATCTGGTTGTTTTAAATACTGTCTTATATTTGCTAGCCATTAGAGGTTTTCCTTCTCTGCCCTATTCCTATCCTTTGTTTATTTTCTTTTTCTTTTCCTATTTTTCTTATACTAGGAAAGAGTTTTTTTGTATTGGGTAAGCCATATGTAATTGCTATTCTTGTATGTCAAAATTGACAATTTTACGTAATTCCATTTAATTGTAATACAGATTAAAGTTTGTCAGTTTTAAATGTATAAGTATCTTTGATTATTCTGTCATCTATATGTTAGCATTGTGTATTTTTATTTTTATTTTTTTATTTTTGTTTTTTTTTTGCATTATGTATTTTTAATAGAAATCACTGATTTTAATCAAATCCATCACAGTTTTTTAAACATATAATTTCTATTAAGAAGTCCTTCTAATTTCAGAAATGTTGAACATTTTCCTCACTGGATTTATTTTCCTTTCTCATTCAGGTATCAATCCTTCTGAAGGGCATTTTCTCATATGATGTAAAATGGGGCTCTGTTTTTCTCCATACACTTAAAGAATTCTCTCAGCATCATGTATCATAATTGGTTTGTTCTATTTTGGTTGGCAGGGCCTCCTTCATCATGTATCCATATTCAATACAAACATAAGGCTATTTCTGTGCTGTTTATAAGATATCGTCCTATTTTGATCTTAATGGTATGACTCATCCCATTTCTTTGCTCTTTTTTTTTTGTAAAACCAGAATTATCTTTTCAAACCTTTAACTATTTTGTATTAACTTTAGTACATATATTTCCTATTTCTCAAAAAACAATCCAGATGGATTTTTGGATGGGAATGCACAGAATAGGCAGATTAATGAATTAATGGATAGCAAATAATATAAAATATTAAAGCTTAATATTTTGTGTATTTAAAGTATGAATTCATATTGTCTTTGGACATAGTATACCTCCTCATTTCTTCAGATCATATATAATATCCTTTATGAAAGTTTGAAATTTTTCTCTTCAAGAGTTGCATGTAGGGACACGTGGGGGCTCAGTGGTTGAGCATTTGCCTTTGGCTCAGGTCATGATCCGGAGGTCCTGGGATCAAGTCCCACATCAGGCTCCTCACAGGGAGCCTGCTTCTCCCTCTGCCTATGTCTCTTCCTCTCTCTGTGTGTCTCATGAATGAATAAATAAAATCTTTAAAAAAAAGTTGCATGATGACATACTTTTTTATATGCCCAATACTGGCAAACACTGTAAATACAGTGGATAAAATCAGATGTAAACATATTAGTGGAGAAAGAGGAAACTGGGATGCACTGCTGACAGCAGTGTAGATTGGCACAGCTATTCTGGAAAGCAGTCTGGGAGTTCTTAGTATACTTCAGTATGTACCTACTCTTTCAGCATTTCAGTCCTGGACAAATTAATGCATAAGTCAATTAGGAGACATGATGCATACAAAGATATGTAAATTATAAAATATAATGTAGTAGTTATTAGCAAAAAAATTTAAAACTTTGTTATTTTTTTACACATTTGAGAAAATGGGAAACTACAAGCTTTATAAACATAGCCTTAATTATGTACGTTAGCAAAGCCAACAAATAAAATAACATTAGATGCTACAATAAGGCATTCCTTGAGGACCTACATGAAACACATAACAGAGACTGAGGAAGAAGAAGAAAACTATAAACATGAGTGGGGCCTTGCCTGGATTGTTGATAATAAAGTGCCCGGAACTAAGTATGGTTAGTACTTATTCTATCTTCTATCTTTTGTGTCCAGGCTTAAAAGACACATTTCTAATAGGTTGTGAAAATCCTGTTTAGGACGGGGAGGCATGTTTTTCACTCTAGAGCTTCAAAAACAGAGCAGGAAGAGGGCCTATCATTTTCTCCACCATACCTGTCAACCTCAATGCGAGCTACAATTATCACTGGAACTTGTGAGCAGAACTGTACTAAAAATGACATTTGAATGCCAAGTTTGAGCATTTATTTTAACTAATTTCTGTCTCAACTATTTATATGATCCAAAGTCAGCAATTTTTGAGTCAGATACTTAAGAATATAGGCTCACTTATTGGATGTTGTAGAACAAATTTAAAAAAAGAGAAGTTGTCTTTATGCTTCATATTTCTATTTTCCTACCCTGGCCAGGACCCTCTTGTGATTTGACCTCAGTGTTTTTCATGAAGATGGATGCGGCTGGTATTGCATATGCTGCTAGTGACCCCTTTTGGACTATGGCACAGCTGCACGGGAGCTTTTTAAATACAAAGCTTGTGCTTATGGGAGAAATCAGTTGTTCTCAAAGCATCAGCCAGAGAAGTAGGATGCACCCACAGAGGTCCTGTTCATGCCTGTGGCTAAGGTGAAAAGCCTCCATGCCTCACTCCTATTTCTATCTTTCAGAAGAAACCCACTTTGAACCCAGTTATATCTCCTAAGACTATCAGATCTTAGGATAGCCTGAGGTTATCCTTAACCAATTAGGTTGGCTGTATTATTATTGTTATTATTTTGCTTCCTTATGAGTGCAGTGGAGCTATAAAACTCTAATTATTGGCTAATGTGCTTTATCTTACATGGGGGAAGACTTTGGTTCAGGTGAGAGACAAAAATGTTCTGGGGTCAGGTTTATTGACTGGTCAAAGTTATCACCACCCATTTGTGATACATAAAAATAATAAACAGGCTTAATATGTAGTTAAAGTGATTTTTTTAATCCTCAAGTGGAGATAATGATACTATTCTTAAGGAAAGTTTCCATGCCAACATGGGTTGGCAACTGCTTTTGGTTTTCTCTTGTTCCAAATGAGATAATAAAATATAGAATATAGGAAATTTTCTAGAAAATCTTTAAGACTCTTTAGAAAGAGGCAGAATGTGTACTGGATGTAGAAAGACACATGTGGTAGAGTGATTAAATCACAAGCTCCGTGCTGTCCAGCAGCAGCCCAAGTCACTGGCTCAGAGAGCTTCTCTGCGTCGGATAAGTCATTAAATGTGCTCTGCTTTAGATTCCTCACCTTTAACATGAAAATAATCATAGTATATAGGTTAAAGGTTTTTTTATGAGAAAGAAATGAGTTGATATATGTTAGATGCTTAGAACTATCTAACTATCAAATATTGATAGTAACCAATACATGTTAGCCATTGTATTGTAGCCACAGTGATTAGAAGGACAGGCTCTGGAATCAGACAGCCAGTGGTCGTATGTGTTCCACTATTGGTTAAGTCTTAATCATGGGTAAGTCTTGACAGCCCTATGCTTTAACCTATTCCATTATAAATGATGATAATCTTGATACCTAGTCCAGAACTGTGTGGAACATTAAGTGAGATACCACATGTAAAATGTTTAACATGGCGTGTGGTACACGGTATATACTAACCAAATATTAGTTATATTGACTGGGATTTTGTTAAACCTGGGGTCAAACTGGGGAGATCTGACATCTAAATAATACTGAGTCTTTCAATCCATGAATACATTGTATTCTCCGTGCATGTAGATCTTTTAGATTTTTTTTAATCAAACAATTTGGAAATTATTTTCGTTATTTTTCCACATACATATCCTTTTATATCTTGGGGATATCTGGAAGATTTAAAAGAGTGAATATTACATGAGTGTATCATCAGGTAAAACAAAGCAGTTGGTTTGGAATGAGCTGGTTTTAGGTAAAATGACTGGCTACTCCATTAACATAGAATTAATAATAGGGGGATTTGCTGAATATTTTTTAATCAAATTGAGCATGGTATCAATGAAAATTTTTTATAAGTTTTCATTTAATTACAGACTTAAATATAAAATTATGCTATGACTAATTATTCTAAGCACCTCTAATAATCATGGTTTGATCATATCTGATATAACTGAATCATGATTTGAATTTTTGAGCTCAAGACGCTTTTAGAAACAATTTAATTTTATCATACTGAAAATACAACAGGTGGGGATTTTATGATCTTGGCCCAAACCACATAGCTAATTACTAATGAAAATGGGCCTAGAACTTGGCCTCTCAGTGGAGGTCTGCTACAATACAAAATGATCTGTCTCATTCCCCATTTTACAAAGAGAAGACAAGAAAGGTAATATGACTTGCTCTGGATGGTAATCCTAAAAGCAGTATCTGTACCCAAACTTCAGGAAACCAAGAGCTTAATCATTTCCCTTAAGTAAGAATTAATCAGCATTTGGGTGTATTCATTTACACCACAGAGAAAAAATTTGGCGAACTATTTTTTGGTGAAAGGGCTTTAGTCAAATTCACCCAGACCTTTGCTAAACACTTATGTTTGGAAATAAAGAGGAAAAAGAAATCCCACTGACTTGAAGGATTTTACAATCCAAAGTCTGACATTCAGTAAAGCAAGGGCACATAGGTATGCTAATGAAAGCAAGATACTCAAGCAATCAGTAATCAATCTTTCAATAATTTAGATCCAGGCATTTGCAATAAGGGAATGGTATTGAGCTAAACGTTGCCCAAAAAATATGTCTTTAAACATTTCAGGAGGTCTTCTTACTAAAAGCACAGTTAACACTTGGCAGTATATAGCACAGAGATGGTTTATATATGGGATTTACTGCTATTATTCTTTAATTCGGGTACCCATTCATTCATTCATTCATTCATTCATTCAAGAAATATTTACTGACTACATATCATAGGCCTGACACTGTTCTAGGCACTGGAGTAAATAAAATAGGCTGTTTTCATGGAAATTGCTTTTTACTAGGAATAATAAGTACAAGTAAATATATAGCATGTCAAAATGATAAAGAAAAAAAACTGTGTGGTAAAGGGGCTATAGGGTATAGTGTAATGGGATGAGAAGGTACCTGGCAGGACTTCAATATTTAATGCAATAAAATATATTCTATTCTGTAACTAAGAATAATGTCATTTTCTCATATGACTCCAAATAAGAAGTGTTTGCAAAGATAAATACATTATAGACTGGAAATTCCAAAGAAATTGCTAAGCTATTTAAGCGATTTTAAAAACAAAGATAATTTCCCCCTTGGCTTTCCAAAAGAAAAAGAAATTTAAATTCTTAGGACTCTTTTGAGGAACACAGTCCCATGTAGTTCAATATCGTAAACTCTTTAGTTGCTGGCAACTTTCTCTGCATCCTACTGACAGATTTAGCAAAAAAGATGCCAGGTTGGAAATGCTTTATCTATACAAATGGCTGAACTAAATGAATATCGCACTGTACTGTAAAATCTGTGAAGATTTTTATGCATCCAGTTTTTCAGATTAAAATTTAAATGAGTTAGAGAAATAAACTACTGAACAAGGAATAAAGAAGGAGGAGATAGAATTTAAAAGAAAACAAAGAACTTCAAGTAATAAGCAAATCTGATGAGTCCTGCATTCAAAGTAGAGTAGCTCATTATTCAAGGCAACTATTCATTATTCACCTGCACACTAAAATTTGTCATCCCCAAATCAATACCCAAAGTGCTTTTGTGGTCATTTGCAGACATGCACAGCCAAAAATGTTAGTCACCTTATATCATATTTCCAGCTGCAGTCCAACAAGGTGCCATTTTGCATTGTCATGTCAGCTCTCATGCTATGTACCAGTGTAATTTTTGTAGTTTTGTTGTTGATTTCACTGTTTAAATGGCCCCCACCTACGGTATTGAAGCGCTGTCCAGTGTTCCTGAAGGCAGGGAGGTTGTGATGTGCCTTAGAGAGAAGACACATGTGCTAGATAAGATAATGCTATTGGCTGAATTCAATGTTAGTGATTCAATGAGACATACATTAAATAAAGTGCCTTCCAACAGAAACACATATAATACAAGATTATTTATTAATTGGTTGATGAAAATATTGTGACCAGAAGCTCACAGTAGCCTAAGCATATATATATCCCAGGAACAGTTATTCAGAATTGGCTTATTCAGTATTCCTAGCAACTTTAGAGAACATAACTACTGTGGGTGACAAGAACTGACTGTATGCACAGTCTGACACTTTGCATGATTTTTGCCACTACCATAACTTTAATTAGCCTCTTCTATCTAAGACTCTTTGTGTCACTCCAGCCACACAGATTGAGCCTTTGAAAATATTAGCTGGATCTTCTTCTTCTTAAAACTTCCCCGAAGTTTCATTGTATCGTCTTAACAGGGCTGCAAGGTCCTGCATGCTCTGCTCTCCCTACTTGAACATAGCCACTCTCTGAACCATTCTTCTGCCATCCTCACCACCTCACCACTCTGCAGCCATATGGGCTTCTGTTATGTTCCTTGAGTGTGTCAAACACACTCCTACCCCAGGACCTTTATGCCTCCCATTCTCTCTGTCTGAAATGCTCTTCCATAGATAAGTAGTTCATGCTCCCTCTTCCTGTAAGTGGTCTTTTCTAACATCTTCTGTAAGATGGCATCTGCTTTAGTTTAGCTGCCTTTGAGTTCAGTGCCACACTGCATATTATATACTTATTTACTGACCTATTTACTGCTGTCATCTTCCTCTGAAAGGTCAGCTCCCTGAGGATAGACTCACTGCTGTGGAGAACAGCTCCTGACACACAATAGGCATTAAATAGATAAAAGCTGAAATAAAAAATGAGTAAAGCTGTTAAAAAATAAATCACATGACTACAATTTCAGAACAAGAACCAGTTTGCATATTTTGAAGCCACCTATAGTCAATCAGACAATCCTCAGACTGTGTAGTCAATCATTTAGAACTTAACATCTTAGATCTAAACAATTTTTTTTTAAGTTTACACTGTGAGGACACAGGGATTGCAGTGCTGAACAAGACAGCTTTCCTTATCAAGGAGCTCAACATTTTTGTGGGAGAACGTGGCTACCTACACCCTACAGGTGAGAAATAAACTTCTTGGTTTCCAAAACGGCAATCTCTGGTCCAATGCAATTGTTAGATTTCCCCTAGTCCATGAGAGAGAGCAAGAGAGAGAGAGAGAGGAAGAGAATGTGCAATAAGTTCACCTATAAATACAAAAGATGTGAAGATTATTATTATTATTTTTATTATTTTATAAATCCGACTAGTGAATAAAGCTAAAAACAAACAATCTTGAAACAATTTAGCAGCAGCCAACTGTTCTCATGGCAAGCTTGTCATTAAGAGAAGTTAACCCGGGACTCTGAACTAATCTCTAGCAGCAGTTTAAGGTATCTGGTATGTGCCCCTGAGAGAGTACATGAGGCTGCTTCTTTTACCAATTGAACCTGTGTCTGCCTCTGACTGCCTTGAAAGTGCTGCTAATGCTTGGTCTTCCGTAGCATTAGGAGTACAAAGTGACTGTTCTCCATGGTTCGTGACTTCAAAAGTATAACTAAAGCTCAATCTAAAAGCAATGCTGAGCATTGCTATGTCTCTCCTTTACCTACCTACCCTCATTTGGCAGCTCCTTATCTTTGCTATAGATTAGCTCCATACTTTGTTTCCTGGTCCTTGACCATAATCATCGTTTTCTTCCTGTGCCTTTTGGAAATAAAAAAGCAAAAAGAACATTAATCTCCATTTTGAAAGAATGCTTTCATCTTTGGAAGCAGGAGGATAGCAGAGTGAGAAAAAGAGAAGATAATTACCTAATCTGCCAGGCAGTTACACAAAACTATCTGGCCATCAGATGGAAGGGAATGCCTTATATTTCCTACTTGATATAAAATCTTAGAGTTGGAAGAGAAATTATGATTATTATAATCTGATATTAGCTCTTTACTGAGAACCAATTAATTTGAGCTAATCTTAAATTTCTATTAAATGCTTATTCATTATATGTGTTATTTCAGCTCTCATGTTATGAACCAGTGTAATTCATATTCGTGTGTGTGCTTGTGCATGCATGCACGAGTGTGAGGGAGCTTGCTAATAACAAGCTCCTGTGTTTAATTTACATTATATACTCCTTTGTTTTAGATACACAAAGTGAGGGATCCCTGGGTGGCACAGCGGTTGGGGGCCTGCCTTTGGCCCAGGGCGCCATCCTGGAGACCCGGGATCGAATCCCACTTCGGGCTCCCGGTGCATGGAGCCTGCTTCTCCCTCTGCCTGTGTCTCTGCCTCTCTCTCTCTCTCTCTCTGTGACTACCATAAATAAATAAAAATTAAAAAAAAAAAAAAGATACACAAAGTGAGAAATGCTTCCTGATTTGAAAGCTTCTGAAGGACAATAGGTTGCAGTGGACTCTCCAGAAAATTATTCAAGCCCTTTCTGTTACAGTATTATCTGGCATAAGAACATTTATTTGGTATATATATATATATTACTTGGTAAATAACAACAATACATAGAAAGCTGCCACTTAAGATGGATTTGTTATACTGATTTTTTTTTTTTAAAGAAAACAAAAAAATTCTTAGCACTAACATCAATTGAAATTAATTTTGATTTACAGTAGTTTCTAATTTATACCTCATTTTTCATGGGAAGATTTAGCTTTATATTAGCTCTCTGAGTTTCATCAAGGGCTCAGCTTCACTTTGCAAATCAGTGTAAGAACTTCTAGTTATTTGTAGCACCTGGATATGCTCTGCTGGTGCATTAAAGTGCAATTGAGCATAAAAGATGAGCTTATTGGGTAATAGATAGGACATTGAAAAATTCACTTCAGAAATGCGTACACTTATGACTAGAATCTCTATGTGTCAACTAATACACGAAGCTCAAAGTGAATGTGAATAGGAGCTCTGTGACTCCTTAACTCTCTACCCCAAGGAGGAGTACTGACCAGCAATTAGTTATAATAATATTTTTAAAAAACATTGTGAAAATAATTATGATTATATTTCCCCTTATTTTCCTAAATGGTATCTGTAGATATTCTTTTTTTTTTTTTAAAGATTTTATTTATTTATTTATTTATTTATTTATTTATTTATTTGTGAAAGACACAGAGAGAAAGAGGCAGAGCACAGGCAGAGGGAGAAGCAGGCTCCATGCAGGGAGCCTGACGTGGGACTTGATCCCGGGTCTCCAGGATCACGCCTGGGGCTGAAGGCAGCGCTAAGCTGCTGAGCCACCCCGGCTGCCCTGTAGATATTATTTTAAGCTCTCCTTTTCATTTAATCACATAATAGAATCCTACTCTCTGATCTACATTTGAATTTCTGGACCTGGAACTCTACATTCAACTTTTGTGAGTTCACTCTTGATTTCCAAAAGGAAACTTTGTAGATCTGTGATACTTGCTATTTCTTCTGATATATTTCTTATATCCCTCATAAACTATCTTCTGGTACTCATCCTCTGATTTCTTTCACAAACTGACAGTCTTTGGGAATATCTACAAATATACATTTACTTTTACTTAGGGGTTTTTAAAAATGAATATTGATACCTTTGGACTGAGCATACAACCCCCAGTTTGACATATTCTCACTTTATCTTATAAGGTTTTTAATTGGTCTATTTCACTCTTTTATGTCCTCTTTCTTAGACATGTAGCCAATTGAGTTTGAAAGGCCTCTGTGGAGCTTTAAAAGTCTTTTACCAGCTTTGTATTATTCCTATGACTGGGCTTTTACTTATAATATATAAGAATCATTTAAGCTTTTCAAAACTTCTTTAATGACACTTTTTAACATCAAAGAAAAAAACATGAGAAAATATATTGTGTAGTCCGAAGTATTGTACTCTTCAAACATGGCTTGATTTATGTGTTACAGTTACTGGAAAAAATGGAAAGCCTTCCCCTATTATCTTCCTTTGCTTTACATATGATTTCTTAAAAGATTATAAATTAAAGGGCAAATAAATATTCTTAGAAAATATTTTTATCCCCCAAATTTTAAGATATGCCATTCATTCATCAAAAAAAAAAAAAGTGTATTGAGTGCTTACCATGTTCTAGGCATTAGTAGAGAGGAAGTCCTTACTTTCAAGATCTTACATTATAGGGGCTAGAGACTCAGTAAACATTCAGGTGGTAATCTTGAGTATGAAATAATGAAGTAGAGCACTGAGGATAGGTAATGATGAGAAAGAACACAGAGGTTAGTATGGCTGCAGAAATGTGCACAAGGATTGATCAGTTGGAGATGATGCCAATAGAAAGAGAGAGTGGAGCTAGGCAAGGGTGGGTCACATAGGTCCTCATATTCCATGATGATGGTATGGTTTTACTCTGAGACAGATGGAAAGACACAGGAGGGTTTTAACCAGAGGAATGACGCGACCTGATATCTTGCTTTAGAAGGACCGCCAAGACTTCTGGGTAAACTATGGTATAGTGGGACAGAGGTCAAAACAGGAACACTAGGAGATAGGTGAAAGATGAGTATCCTGAAATGGGTGGGTAATACTGAACTTAGTGAGAAGTAGTCTGATTCTGATGCATTTTGAAGTTAGAGCTGATAAGATTTTCCAATAGATGAGAGCCGTATGAGAGAAAAAGATAAGCCAGGGGAGACTTTCAGGCTTTTGACCCAAGCTTCTAAAAGAAAATGAATATCATACACTGAAGAGAACAGTGATGGAGAAGCCTATTGAAAAAGGGTGTAATGAAGTCTTGTCGGAGACATGCTACATTTGAATTGTGTGCAGTAGACATCCATGTTAGACATTCAAGTACCTTTTCTTTAATAGGCCATTGGACATTTAAAACTGGAATTCAGGGTAGTTGTCTTCTCTAGACATATAAATTTGGGCTTGTAAAATATATTGATGGTATTTAAATTACAAGACAGTTTTCCTAACAACTGAATATTTGAGAAGAGCTATCCAAGGATTGAGCCCCAGTCCATGCCAAGTCATAGAGATTGCTAATATTATAAAGGAGTAACCAAGGACACTGGGAAGGAGTAGCCCTTGAGTTAGGAAGAGAACCAAGAGAGGACTTTCAAGGAAATCAAATAAAAAATGAATTTAAGAAGAAGGGAGTGACAAACAAACAAACAAAAATGATGTTAGTAGGTTAAAGAAGGTGAAGTCTGAGAATTGACCACTGGGTTTGTCAGTATGGGTTCCCGTGTGATCACAGTGAAACGGCCTTCAGTGGAGTGATTGGAAAAGTGCTGATTGGAATGTTTCCAGAGAGAATGAGAGAAGAGGAAGTGGAGGCAGCAAACACAGACAACCATTCAGGAATTGTTTAAGGAAAACTGAGAATTTGCGCAGTTGCATAGAGGAGTGTGGTGGCAGGGGAGAAAGCTTTATGAACATGAAAGTTATGACAGCATGTGGAAGAGAATAATCCAATAATCCCAGAGAAAAGGAAAAAAAACTTGATGCTACAAGAAGAGAAAAATTCCAGGAACAATGTATTTCATTAGGCAGGAGGGTGGGATCTGGCATCCAAGTGGAGGGATTCATCTATAGTATAATGAGATATTCTTGTCTGCTGTCATAGAAGTGAGGGCACAAAGTGGGTAGTTGATAATCCTCAGAAATTTCTCAGTTATGTATAACAGTGAATTAAGGAATAAAAAACTAAAACTCTTAAACATATGGGAAAACGTTATACAACATATGTTAAATACTGATAATGTCTATGGAATTAAGTGTTCAGTATTTAAGAGGTAAAAGTCTATCCAGTTTTCAGGGTGAATAACTTAAAGAAAAAGACAAAGATAGAAATAATCTTGTATTTCAAAGTAAATCTGATTACTATGGTTAGTACAGCTAGAAATGTTTAATATTTTTAAAAGATTTTATTTATTTATTCATGAGAGATACGCAGAGAGAGGTAGAGACATAGGCAGAGGGAGAAGCAGGCTCCCCACAGGGAGCCCAATGTGGTCTCCATCTCAGGACCCCGGGATCATGACCTGAGCCAAAGCTCAACCACTGAGCCACCCAGATGCCCCAAGATTTTTAATCTGTTAGGACTATGAATGGATTAGAAGAGTCTATTAAAGGTCAAAAAATGGCAGAGGTTTTTTTTTTTTTTTAATTGGAGATGGGTCAGTATTGTTCTCTTTGCAGATGAAAGAATATATTACATACAATTTTGGCAAAATGAGATCGGAGGAAAAGTTGTTTTAGGATTAAATTAAATAGGCAAAGGACTTACTGAGTAACTTAAATCAATTTGCTTTGATAAGATAAATTTAATAAAAGTTATCACCACAAGAAGAAAATTACCATTAAAAACTTTTCTCTATAAGAAAATCTTCCTCTAAAAAAAAAAAAAAAAAAAAAAAAGAAAATCTTCCTCTAATCCATATTTTACCTGTCATTTTGGCTGAGTTACCACAGCAGGCATCAAATTGCCTTCTTGATGTGGTGATATATTCCATTGGTCTACTCTTTACATAAATTAAAGTTCACTAATATTATTTTCTATATCCAAAATAAATAGACTTCTTTGCAAAATATACTTGAGAACATTAAAAAACTTAAAACAAGAAACATTAAAAGTGATGGTAATGAATTCAAAACATTTATATCCATAGAAATGACTAAGTTCTAACTAGGAGCACAGGAAGGGAGGAGGGTATTACTTATTTAACAATTCAGATCAACAAAATCATCCCTGAGATAACCTGTTCATCATCATTTATGGAAAACAGTATAGAAATAGTGACTGAATTTTTCTTTCCTGGTTTTGACCCCTATTTATCTCTAAAGACTCAATTTTATTACTTTTTAAACCTTTTATTTTTATTTATTTTTATTTTTTTAGTTTCTTTCACTGCAACAAATTCTAAATCCCAGCCTCCCATACAAGACAGACTTTTACCCTGAACTTCTTAATGCAATGTGGCCTTCATGGTGAATGGAGGAATAGACAACATTTAAAAAGGTGAGGTTATAGGGATGCCTGAGTGGCTCAGTCAGTTGAGGGACTGACTCTTGGTTTCAGCTCAGGTCATGATTTCAGGATCCTGGGATGGAGACCCCCATCAGACTCGGTACTCAGTGCTGAGTCTGCTGGAGATGATCTCTCTCTCCCTCTCCTCTTCCCCTGCTGTCTCTCTGTCCTTCTCTCTCTCTCTCTCTAAAATGAATAAGTAAAATCTTTAAAAAGTATAAATTAAAAAAGGTGAGGTCATATATTTAGCTACAGTTAAGCTTTTTACCATTTTAATTATTTTAATTCAAATATAAATTATTATAAGGAAGTAAAATCCCATCTTTGTGGCTCTAATTTTTAAGATATTACTGAAAATAATAATTTACCTATTATATTTTCATTAGGAAAAACTTGGATCTTTGATGAATTTTTAGTATATTAGCATTTCAATTATAATTTTTATTGCATTCATCTCCATGCTGATTTTTTTAAAAAGATATTATTTATTTATTCATGAGAGACACAGAAAGAGAGAGGCAGAGACACAGGCAGAGGGAGAAGCAGCCTCCTTGCAGGGATCCTGGTGTGGTACTTGATCCCGGGACTCCAGGATCATGCCTTGGGCCGAAGGCAGATGCTTAACTGCTGAGCCACCCAGGTGTCCCCTCCATGCTGATTATATCCATCAATTACTGAGGATTTTTAGAAAAATATATATTTTTATGCCAATACATTTGCAATAAATAATAGGCTTTAGATTGTTTAAACATGCATATCAAAAATAAATTATCCACAATTTCCTAAATTGCTGTTTAATTTTCAACATCTAAATTATCCCAGGGTAAACAATATATTTGTTTTTACATTATTTCTCAGTTATAAGACCTAGTGTTTTATGAGTAATTAATTAATGGTTAGTTGCTTCATCTAGTAATTATTGAATATTTGTACAAAACTATTCTAGGCTCTGCAGAACATAATAGTGAGCAGAACAGGCAAGTTCCTTGTCCTTTTCAAACTTTGAATTAAGTTGCTTCTTTATAAGCTGGTTTGTAAACAAACAAACAAACAAAAAAACAATTTTGTGTCTTTTCTCAATAAATATTCAGTTGGTTGAATGGAAATAATTTCTATGGAAATAATTGCAAGCAGATCCTAATATTGTTGATGTAACCACATAATGTAGCTCTAGGATTAATACTATATCAAGAAAACATTATTGATAATCAGAAAGATTCTTGGGGTACCTGGATTCAAAGCTAATAGAGTTGAATTCTCTTCAGGGATATTTTATTAAATACAGGATAATTTGAGAAATTATTCTTGACACACAGTAGAATGTCTCTCTTATAACAGAAACATTGCTTTCTACTGGATATAATATATATCTATATGGCCATTCACTTGTGAAGCTGATAATTATTTTGCAATATAGACTCTCATTAAAAGAAAGTATGTTAACATCTATCAAATCTGATCCATCATCAATTTAATTACAGCTTTCTCATGGGCAGCAGAGTTTTAAAACTACTGCAGGAAAGGTACTCATTGATGAAAAGTGATATTCTGATGGTAAAAATATTAAGAAGGAAAATGAATGTAGGTCTCAGAGTCAAGGCTTTACTATTCTGATTTAAAAAAAAAAAAAGAGACTGTTGCATAGGTTAAATGAATGTAATATTCCTCTTATAAAATGGGGCAATTGAGTTATTTGCCCTGGACATCCTGGTATGTCTCCAAGTGGGGTCAGATTCCTAGGCTGTTGGAGGAAGTTGGAGAAGGGTGATTTAGACTAGCTGAGGTTCTATTTCTTTGATTTTACCGTCAACCAACTAACAAATTGGGATACGCTGAAAATTGACCCTCAAAAGACTTCCATGTCCTAATCCCTGGAATCTGTGAATGTTTTCATATATGATAAGAAGAAAGATCTTTGCAGATGTGATTAAATTATTGATCTTGAGATAGAGAGACTAAACTACCAGGATGGGCCTAAATACAATCCCATGTATCTTTATAAGAGAGAGGCAGAGAGAATTTAACTACAGACACAGAAGAGCAAGTGTCACAATGATGGAGCATAGAGAAATTTGAGGAATATGTCCTTGAATATTGGAATGGTGTGATCCCAAGCCAAGGAATGCAGGTAGCCACCAAAACCTGGAAGAAGCAATGAATGGATCCTCCCCTAGAGCCTCTGGGAGAAGTGTGGCCCTATCAAAACCTTGAGTTTGGATCCTTGTTATAAGAACTATGAAAGAAAACATTATTTTAAGTCACCAAGATTGTGGCAATTTATCACAGCTACCACAGACTACTAGTATTCAAGTAATGCGACATATGGACATAATATTAAGAATCTATGAAGGTATAGCTCCATATGGCTTTCCATTTTATTCATGGAAGTGTACCTGAGGATGATTGTTCTCTGCAGCCCAAGTGGTATGCATAATCTGGCAAGGTCAGGCAATATCCAAAGTTCACGTTTTTTTTCTCTCTTGTAGGCTATTGTTAGATACTCTGCAGTTAGGAAGATGGCTAAAATGAACAGCAAAATAGGAGTTTTTATTTATTTTCATTAGAGAAATAAAGCTACGTCAAAACACTATGACCTTGGGACTGCATTCTTATATGCTAGCAGGGAGATTGTTTCAATGTGGGTGAAAAAGATTGATGGAGGCAAGCCAACATGTCCTGCAAAGCTCTACTGAGCTCTGGTGTGGAGTGACCATGGGCAAGCTAGATCCTCCAGGATTTGGAGTTTGAGGTATAAGAATCCTTGATGCGATTTTTGCAGTATATGTTGGCTGAAGATGATCAATACTTTTAGACATTCATTGAAGCACAAGAGTTTTGTTTCGGAATAAAACTGAGAAGTGCGATACATTTGAAAAAAGAACATGGATCTCAATGACCAATCAAATTAAGACATTCTTAATGAGAATATGTATACAATTGTTTAAATGAGAAAGGCAATATACAGCATGGTGGTAAAGGACATGGTCTTGGGAGTCAGACCTCCTGATCCTGTCTCAGTTATAAGCTATGGGGCCTTTGTTAAGCTACTTTATTTCTCCATGCTTTCTTTTTCTCCTTTGTGAAATGTGGATGATGATAGTGAAAATATTCATGTCTGAGGATTGAAGCCATCTAGGAGAAGCATTAGAACCGTGCCTGACACAGCAAGCACTTACACAAAGGGTGGCTAATATTATAAACTACTGTCTGATAATTTATCCATTTGATGAATATTTATTAGGTTTCTATTCTGCCTCAGTTCCTTAAAGGCAGGCATTTTGCTATATGTAAAAATAAAGCAATACATTCTGGAATATAGGCATAATGTAGGTTAAAACAAGAAACGGAGAGCATTTTATATGGATCTTGTCTTCTTCCAAATGGAATAGGATGGTGGGTCAGTTTATAAGTCTCATGTTCCAGAGACCGAAGTCTCTGCACTGGAGAGTCCAGTCTCAGTCCAGTCTCATACATTGGAGACCGAAGATCTGCCTAAGAATTGTAAAGGAAAAAAGACTTTGCTCCCCCAGAGTCTGAGTGCACAAAAAAGGGATATAGTATGGCAAATGGATGGAAAAGATATAAAGTGCATTGTTCTCACTGTTGTATTCTTTAGTGTCTATTGGTGATTCTCCTGGACTAGAGGAAAGGGCATTTCTCTTTGCCCCTTAAGTGAATTCTTTCTTCTTACTTTTATATGCTGCCTGGGAGTAACCACTTTTACTAAAATTTACATGAAGCATTTCATACATTGAAGATAGACATTTAAAATACCATTTAGGGCCGCCCGGGTGGCTCAGCGGTTTAGCGCCGCCTTCAGCCAGGGCCTGATCCTGGAGACCCAGGATTGAGTCCCACGTCGGGCTCCTTGCATGGAGCCTGCTTCTCCCTCTGCTTGTGTCTCTGCCTCTCTCTCTGTCTCTCTGTCTCTGTCTCTGTTTCTCTCTCTCTCTCTCTCTCATGAATAAATAAAATCTTAAAAAAATACCATTTCTAGAGGAATTAATTGATATACTGCATGTGACAATATGATGTGACTTGTGAGGCACCATACAAATTATTTATTTTAAAGATTTTATTTTATTTATTTATTTGAAAGAGGGCACAGAGGAAGAGTGGGGAGGAGGGGGGAAGAAGACCCCCTGGTGAGCAGAGAGCCCAACTTGGATTGGAGCTCATTCCCAGGACCCTGAGATCATGACTTGAGCTGAAAGCAGACACATAACTGTGTGAGCCACCCAGGTGCCCCCCAAGTATTCACCGACTGATGAATAGATAAAGAAGATGGGATCCATATATATATGCATACACATACGAGAAATATTATTTAGCCATAAAAAAGAATGAAATCTTGCCATTTACCACGGCATGGATGGAGCTACAGAGTATAAATGCTAAGCGAAATAAATCAGAGTAAGACAAATATCATATGATTTCACTCAGATATGGAATTTAAGAAACCAAACAAATAAGCAAAGTAGAAAAAACTCCATGAGGGATAGGGAGATAGGTTAAATAGGTGATGGGAATTAAGGAGTGCACTTGTGATGAGCACAGTGTGATGTACGGGACTATTAGTTGTATTTTTTGTACTGTTTCTTATAGTGGCTGCCCCAGATTGCATTCCCACCAACAGTACATAAGGGTTCCATTTTCTTTTCGGATTATTTGTTTTTTGGTGTTTTTTTTTTTAAGATTATATTTATTTGAAGTAGAGAAAGCATGAGCAGCGGGGAGGGGCAGAGGGAGAGGGAGAAGCAGGCTCGCTGCTTAGCGGGGAGCCAGTCATGGGTGATCCCAGAACCCTGAGATCATGACTTGAACTGAAGGCAGACACTTAACTAATTGAGCCACTCAGGTGCCCCCAGTGTTAAGTTCTATAGGTTCTTTATATATTTTGAATACTAATCATTTATCAGATATGTCATTTGCAAATAACTTCTCCCATCACCCTCCAAAAGTGACATTTTAGTTCTGGCAATTATTTCCTTTGCTGTGCAGAAGATTTTTATTTTGTTGTAGTTCTAATAATTTACTTTTGCTTTTGTTTCCCCTGACTCAGGAGACCTATCTAGAAAGAAGTTGCTACGGCTGATGTCAGAGAAGTTGTTACTTGTGTTTTCTTTTTGAATTTTTTATGGTCTCAGATCTCACATTTAGGTTTTTAATCCATTTTCAATTTATTTTTATGTATGACATAAAAAATTTGGTCCAGCTTCATTCTTTTGGAGATTGCTATCCAGTTTTCCCAACACCATTCGTTGAATAGACTTTTTTCCCCATTGCATATTCTTTCTTGCTTTGTTGAAGATTAATTGACCATAGAATTATGGGCTTATTTCTGTTTTTTTCTATTCTGTTCCATTGAATTATGTGTCTATTTTTGTGTCAGTACCACACTGTCTTGATCACTACAGTTTTGTTACATAACTTAGAGTCTGGAATTGTGATGCTTCCAGCTTTGCTTTTCTTTTTCAAGAATGTTTTGGCTAATCATGGTCTTTCATGGTTCCACACAAATTTTAGGATTTTTTTTTTCTAGTTCTGTGAAACATGCTGTTGGTATTTTGATAGGAATTGCATTAAATATGTAGATTCCCTTGATAGTATCACTGGGCTAAAATTAAGGTGTCAGCAGGCATTTCTTTCTGAAGGCTCTAGAAAAGACTACATTTCCTTGCCTTGCCAGCTTCTAGAAGCCTCTCCTTGTTCCTTGCACATAGTTCCCTACATTTAAAAAATAGCAATAGGGCATTATCAAATTTTTCTCATGCTGCCATCTTTCTTTGACAATAGCTAGGAAAGATATGCTTTTGAGTGCTCATGTGATTATATTGGACTCACCTTTATTACCCCAGGATAATATCCGCATTTCTAGATCCTTAACCTTCATCACATTTTCACTGTTTTACCATGTAAGGTATCATAGTCACCAATTCTGAGGATTATCTTATAGAGATCTGCAAATGTGTCAATATAGGCTTTATATATTTGGGGGCTATATTGTTATCTGCATATACCTGAATATAAGATCAGAATTTTTATTTTTACTTATTTTATTTTTTAACATCAGAATTTTTAGCATTTCCTTGTGAAATACACCTTTTCTCATCCTGTAATTACTGATTTTATTGTTAGTTATGGTATTTGCCTTAACATCTAATTTGTCTCATGTTAAAATTAGCCATAGCAGCAAAAAACCAACGATGTATACGAGAAGGAAAATCATAGGAGTGATGAAAAAAAAATGGCATAAAATGGGAACCAAATTTTAGAAAACAAGCAGCCCCAAATAGATCTGAGAAAAAAATGAAGCCAAAATAATAATGGTATCTATGAGAGAAGAAAAATATTTGGGTTAAAATAAACATATAAACAACCTTGAGCCTTGACACTGTAAGAACTATCCATATTCTCATTAAATTTGATGAAAGCATTATTCTTGAAATTTAAAAATGAAAAACTCATCCAGAATTCAGTTTAAAAAATGTAAGCAATAAAAAAAAAATGTAAGCAATAAAAAAAATCAAGACCAACATAGATAGCCATGTGGCAGAAGTCAGTCTGACTAAATTTTTTTGCACGGTGCTAAATTGCAGAAAATGCAATGCTGAGAGGAAATTTATGATGTCATAATTTTATACTCAGTCAATTTTCATTCATGTGTGAAGAGAATAGTCTCAGATATGCAAAATACAGCTGTTTTAGAAATCTTGCCTCAATCAAGAGCAACTCCTTTTCTTTTCCACATCCTCCTTAATCACTTGATTCTTTTAAAAGTGATAGGAATATTTTCAGAATACTGAAAAAGAGAGGTTACCAAAGAAGGAAGACTTCCACCAAAAATAATATAAAGAATACTACATATATATATAATATATATAAATAAATTATTTATATATATATTATTATATTATAAAATAATATAAAGAATACTACCAAGTGTTGTGTGGACTGGTGACCCAGGTCCTGCCTTAGTTGAAATGTCCAGGCAGTTGGGTCCCTCCACCTTAGGAATTATATTCTTAACATGCGAAGGGTTCTTATGCATTGATTTAGCTGAGCACTAGTCTTTTAAAACGTGTCTAAAAGATATATATAGATTATTGAACAAGTAACAATGGCTGATAAACATAGCAAATGTTCAGTCTCACTGACAATGGAAAATACTTAAAAATGGCTGTTATAACATTTTTGTCTAGCAACATAGAAAATACAAAAACCAAGAATACTTGCTGCCAAGAAGGGAACATGTTAAAGGATGTAGTGCAGATGGGCATACAACCCAGGAGGGAGAGGAAGAGACAGCGACACATCAAGTTCGTAATGATTTACTTGCGGGCAAAGAAGGGGCCTCTTGGGAGATATTCCAGCCTGTTTGCTCTGTCTGACACATGAGCCAGTTGGGCCAAGAGGTCTTTGTGCAGAGTATTCAGGACCCCTCTAGGAGTAAGAAACCAGTGAGTCCCGCTGGAACCTGTGATTAGCCTGGCAGCTGACACGCTACAGATCCATGCTGCATGCGAGCTAGAGGAGCAATGGAAATGAATGTTAGGGTGAGACTTTGCAAACTACTGTGGACCAAGCAGGTCTCAGGGGTCCCCTCATTCATGCATTCATTCTGCCAGGGAAGGGTCTTCCACTTTCCTCAGCCTGTTTGCCATGTGATTTGGCAATTTGAGGGATCTAAAATATTAGTGGTGACACACAGTCAAGGGGCAGTGGTGGTCATCATGGTGACCAGTGGAAAGAAGTGACATCCATTTGGAATGGCGGCATTTGCAGGGTAGCATGACCCAGTGGGAGAACCATGTTGTCTGAGGTATAATGCTGGGAACTTAGTTTACCTGCTAGCATTTGCTGGATCTCTGTAGGGACTTTGAAAAGTACTTGGGACTGGGATTTTATGAAAACAGGATTTCACCTCTATCCACAGACACTGAATGAAGCTTGAATGAAAAAAGGGTTCATGCTTGTAAGGAAAAAAGAAAAGGAAAAGAAAAAAAAGTATGAGAAACGACAGAAATATTCCAAAATGAAAATGAGAACAGTGCTAACTTTTGGGTTATTGGTAGAATTATAGGTGACTTTATTCTGTGTCTCATCAAGTTTTAAAATAAGATATTTTAAAAATTAAAAGGAAAGTATCTATCTATCTATTTATCTATCTATCTATCTATCTATCTATCTATCTATACACACACACACACACACACACACACACCCATACACACACAAAATATGATTAAACAATGAAGCTGTGATGCCTGTCTTAAAATAGGGCATTTCAAGTGGGACACACTGCATGATTTATAGAATCACTGGGGAGTCTACATAATATAGTAGTTATTTGGAGGCTCTGGGTTCACATCACAGAGCCACCATTCCCCGTCTATGTAACCATGGGCAACTTAAAATTCTGGGCCTCAGTTTCCTCATGTGTAAAATGGGGAGTGGCAATAGTGCTTACCTCATAAGAATGTTCTTCTTTGAGTTCTTTAATCTGATTATCTGGTGTATTAGTATTGAATGAGTAAATCTAGAATCGATTAGAAGAGTGGCACATAATTAGCTATTAAAATGATTTAAGGTTTGTCATTGAGGAAATAATTGAAATTAAGAGTTAATTCACTGAAATTATGTGTTTTTTTATAGTATACTATGTTTTTATTTGTCTTGTTTTACTCAGTTCAGCAAAGACAGTGACTTATGGTAGAAATAGCATTCAGCTTTGTATAAAGGGACCTGATTCCCAGATGTGACTTATGGCATACTATCTGTGTGACCTTGAGGAATTCTTCATCTGTAAAGTGGAAGCTAATTTTGATTACTCATAAAATTTAGCCATGATTTTTAAAAATTATTTATTTATTTATTTATTTATTTATTTATTTATTTATTTATAAGAAAGAAAGAGAGTGAATGAGAAGGAGAGAGATGTGAAGCACACTCCTCACTGAGCACATCCTGACACAGGGCCTGATCCCCCAAATGTCAGATCATGATCTGAGCCAAAACCAGGAGTGAGATGTGAAACCAACTAAGCCACCCAGGCACCAAATAGCCGTAACTGTTTTTAGAAGGTTGCCAGTAATTATCATTAATCCTGTCTTTCTTAGTGGGAGCTGAAAAGGAGATAATAGTGAGATAAAAATAAAGGCACTTTGAAAATTTGATTTTAATGTTAGAGCATATTTTAGCTTCAGTTCAGGTGTTCAGTAGAAGGTGAAGCAATCCATGCAAGGTTCTTATGTCTCTGCATTTGGTTCCCTCTCTCTCTGAAAGAGAATAACACTTAACTAGGCAGAAAGACAGAGAGCTTGCAGATGATTTTAGAGGTTCTACGGGTTCCAGCTATTGACAACTTTTTCCTAGGACACCCCTTTCACCTAAAGGTTTCATTTGGAATCACATGATATAACTTTCTTGTATTCATCTTATATTGTTTATATAACAGTCACACTTTCTAAGGAGAGATTTGTGGTATTGAAAAACCCAAAGTTAATGAAAATGAAGTAAATGAAAGTTGTTCTCTAGGTTTGGCAGAAATTTCTATCTCCAACTCTCTATTCTCTATAGAACACAGCTTGTCATTTCCCTTCATTCCCATACCACTAATTAAGTGCCTCTGATAGGAGCACCTGGGTGGCTCAGTCAGCTAAGCATCTGTCTTCTGCTCAGGTCATGATCCCAGGGACCTAGAGTCAAACCCCACATCGGGCTCCCTGCTTAGCAGCGAGTCTACCTCTCCTTCTGCCCCTCCCCCCTGCTTGTGCTCTCACACACTCTCTCTCTCAAATGAATAAATAAAAAAAGAGTCTTTAAAAAAACATAAATAAATACATCTGTTGGTAGAGAAGAACAGTGGCATACAGCAAAGAGGAAACAGTGAGGAGTTGGGAGATACATGACGGGGCCCTAACACTGCTTCCAGGGGCCCTAACACTGCTTCCAGCTACATTGTACTGAGTGTGGCATCATTTTTCAGAGGCTTAGTTTACACCTAGACAGAATGAACATCTTTGAATCAGTGAACACAATGTCACTAAGTCCTCTATGTTGAATAACATCGAGGAGGAATTTGGGGGAAGAGATTGTGTACACTTGGCCCAAGCTGAGCAAGACGGCACAGAGAAGGCACTTGAAATTCTCTGTATGTGTTCTTTGCCTACCTGATGAGCTCACTTCTCCAGGTCAGAGGGACCCAGGTTATAGGTGAATAAACAAGAGCTGAGAGAGGCTGAGTGTAGTTTACATGGACAGAGAAGCAGGTAGTTCCTCAAATTGTTGACAATCCCGTTCAGAGGCCTAGAGAATCATGGCCTATCATCACCTGAGAACCCTGCTGTATTCTTTGCTTCTCCCCTCACTAACCATCTTGAGTCAGATGTACAATCCTGGCTTGCTCAATTATTTCCAGGAATGTGATGGTACAAACATGAACATTAGTAGCTATACCTGCAACAACGGTTTTAAAATATATATGAGTGTGAAGTGAATACTTCAAAAGATGCCCTAAGTTCCTCTGAAACATCACAGTATCCTTGTTTAAAAGCCCTTAACAATTACTTTTCACGGAATGGAACTGGGGGAAAATGGAAGTGGATTCGTAACAGTGGGTAAGGCCTAGAAAATATTGTGAGGCTCAGATAGAATGTACACCTGCTAGTGATCTTGACAAACAATTTTTCAAGTTGCCTATGCCTAAATATGATGTATCCCCCTGCATTAAGTGCAAGAGATATACTATCTCTATATGTTTTCTAGGCCCAAATCAGTATGTTGCAATTTTAGGAGTACACAGTTCTGGAATTTTTGCCTTGTGAAAATTGCTGAACACATGGAGGAAAGAACTCTTGAATCGTGAGTGAGCTTTTACAAGTAATTATTCTCAAATATGGTTAAAATAGTTTAGTATCCTTTTCTCCAAGATGGTGTGCTAAGAGAATGCAGAAATAAAGGAATAGCCACTAATCTGCATGTTAAGAATGCCAGAAAACAGTTACTTATGAGGGAGAAGTAAAATTTGCTCTGGTGAGTTAGGGTATTTCTCTATAAACATTATTCTGTCAAAAGAATTTAAACTGGTAGTTTGTCCACAAAAATTACTAGATATCCCTAGAGTTTGTTGTCAGATATGTCATATTTTATATTAATAATGATCTTCAGGGACACCTGGGTGGTTTAGTGGTTGAGCATCTGCCTTTGGCTCAGGTCGTGATCCTGGGGTCCTGGAGTCGAGTCCCACATTGGGATCCCCTTGGGGAGCCTGCTTCTCCCTCTGCTTATGTCTCTGTCTCTCTCTGTGTCTTTCATGAATAAATAAAAATAAAATATTTTAAAAAATGATCTTTGGGCAGCCCGGGTGGCTCAGCGGTTTAGCACCACCTTTGGTCCAGGACCTGATCCTGGAGACCCAGGATCGAGTCCCACGTCGGGCTCCCTGCATGGAGCCTGCTTCTCCCTCTGCCTGTGTCTCTGTCTCTCTATGTGTCTCTCATGAATAAATAAATAAAATTTTAAAAAAAGGATCTTTGAAGGGAGAAAGATATTGTATTATCTATACTGTATAGTTGAGCATATATTATAAAAAGACATAAAAATCTTCCTGACATTTAATATTTCTTCTTTTCTGTCAAATGTTAGTCACTATTATGTTCTGACCTCCAGTGCTATTAATAACTATATTTATATCTACATTTCCTCTGAAGTTATGTAAAGTTTCAAAAGAATTTTTTGGCTAAACAAAATAGGTTTCCTAGACTTTGAGAGTTCTTTTGCTTATGTAAGTTTTTCTATATTAGAATGAAATATAGACTATCAGAAAAAGGGCTTTGAGGGGATCCCTGGGTGGCTCAGCGGTTTGGCGCCTGCCTTTGGCCCAGGGCGCAAGTCCCACATCGGGCTCCCTGCATGGAGCCTGCTTCTCCTTCCTCCTGTGTCTCTGCCTCTCTCTCTCTCTCTCTCTCTCATAAATAAATAAGTAAATCTTTAAAAAAAAGGGGGGGGGGGCTTTGAGCATCATCTTTCCCAGCTTCGCTCACAAATCAGAAAGTTTCTGTTTCTGTCTAGAGAGTGCTAATTATTTGAAAAGTTTTTCCTTGTTTCTAGAGTGAAATCCTTCTCTGTTAATTTCTGTGCTTGATTGTTGTTTGATCCTCTGGTAGAGACAAAGAAATGTTTTATAGCCCACCTTGGTTGTGCCTTTCCTGGATTAACTAATCTTAAAGTCTTCAAAAGTTCTTCATATAAAATGGCTTCAAGTTCCTCCTTCCTTTTTTTTTTTTTTTAAGATTTTATTTATTTATTCATAGAGACAGAGAAAGAGAGAGGCAGAGACACAGGCAGAGGGAGAAGCAGGCTCCATGCAGGGAGCCCGACATGGGACTCGATCCCGGGTCTCCAGGATCACACCCCGGGCCGAAGGCAGGCGCTAAACTGCTGAGCCACCCAGGCTGCCCTCTTCCTTTCTTTTTGATGTTTCTAAAATGTATCCATGTTTCCTTAACTTAAGGCCTTTGTAGAAAGTCTATCTATTATCGTCTTTGGTTTAGACACTGCAGCCTCAAGTTATTTTTCCACGTAATTAGTACATATTATTTTATGGCCAAAGAGAACCTAGTATCATATAATTTATGTTTTCAGCATAAACCTCTTTCCCATTCTGTCAAGTTTCTTGGTGATTCTTTGTTCAGTTAAGTAACAAGGCACTCTACTTCTATATTCCATGAATTATATATTCCACTTTCTTGGTTTTGTCATGCACATATTTGAGAAACCTGTCTTCTATATGGATTTCTGTAAATGGTTTTTAAACTTGACTGATAATTAGGTCAAGAGGTCTAATAGGTCTAAGACCTATTAGATCAATAGGGCTTAACTAGACCTACTTTAATATATAGAGATTTCAAGCATTTAGTACTGAAGATTCTGATTAATAGACCTGGGATGGGGTGGGGAACACATGTATTTGAACAAAAATTTTCCTAGATAAATATGATAATTAGTTCTACTTGTCATTATAGCTATAGATCAATAGTAAAAATGTTGAAGACCGATAGAAAAACAAAATTCAGTTCAATAAAATTCAATGAAAGAGGAAATGCAGTAAAGAGAAACATTGTAACCTGTCCTAGGCCTAGTGTGACAGGATTCCTCATTTGGTCTGTGGCCCTCTGTGCCACATCTCCTGGACTTTATAATAATCTCTGCCTTCATGGATGGTTGGTTTGTTTGTTTGACTAGATAATCTACCAATAGTATCACAGAGTTTAGTTTTGTTCACATGATATTATGATGTATCTACACAGTTTTGGTGAGACAAGTAAAATTGCTATATTTGTAAGCATTATGGGGTGACTTCAACTAATTTAGATTGACATACAGGTTCATTCTAATGCATGCTTTTAAAATCATAGATTTAGAGGGATAATAAGGAGGTGGATAAGTAATAAGCCTGTAATCTATTTTCTTCCATACCTAGAGAAACACCCCAGGGAAGAAGAAGGTAACCTGATCAAATCTCCCTGTAAACATGCTAATGGCAGATATATAAACAGCCTAAAGTTAGTGCCAGCAGGAGAATACCTCTATGGGATTCTTCTAGCAAGATGTACCTGGTTTTTTGTTGTGTTGTTGTTGCTGTTGTTTGGTTTTTGTTTGCTTGTTTGTTTTAGGATTGCTTCTTATAAACTAAACTTTAGGACTTATAGATTTACAGGGCGTGGTTCCCTGGAAAAAGTTACCTAAGCTATGTAAATGAGTATAAATGGGGATGTTGTGTGACCTATCTCCCCTCGTAAGTGCTATGACTACAACCATTGCTTAGAGATTTTATTTATTTTTTTAAAGATTTTATTTATTAATTCATGAGCGACACTGAGAGAGTGAGAGAGAGGCAGAGACACAGGCAGAGGGAGAAGCAGGCTCCATGCAGGGAGCCCGACGTGGGACTCAATCCCTGATCTACCCTGGGCTGCAGGCAGGGCTAAACCACTGCGCCACCAGGGCTGCCTGCTTAGAGATTTTATATACTGATCTAGAGTTGGAGCAGCAAGATAGGACCTGGGGAGCTACAATAGAAATCCTAGATTTCTCTGGGCTCTACTCCTATTTCCTAATTTTTATACCCTTGAAATAATTAGTCATTCTGAATTTCGAGTGACATTTCTGATTTGTGGGTAGCTGACTGGGCAATCTAATTCTTTCAGTTATTGGAGTGTCACTATGACAAGACTGTTTTTTAGACCCCTGAATCACAATGGTTAATATAATTTTTGGTAAGAAAAAAAGGATAGAATATGTTATGAACTGAACATTTGTGTCCTCCTCAGAATTCTTATTTTGAGGCCCTAACTCTCAATGTGATAGTATTAGGAGATGGGCTTTTGGGCGATACCTAGATTTAGATGAGATTGTGAGGGTAACGCTCCTGTGATGGGGTCAATGACCTTATAAGCAAAGGAAGAGACTAGAGTGCTCTCTCCATCCTGTGAGGCCACAGTGTGAAAGTCTGCAAGCCAGAAAGAAGGTCCTCACCAAGAACTGATCTTGGACTTTCCAGCTCCCAGAGCTGTGAGACACATCTGTGGTTTAGGCCACCCAGTCTGTGGTATTTTAGACTGAGATGTGAAAACACAAGGAGGACTTGGCTATCAGGATGGTGCCTACTCATCTTTGGACTGAAGTAGAAAAAGTCTTGGACAGATTATGGGGGGAGGGAGGAATCTCAACCATGGGATTTGGTGGAAATATAACTGGATGAAATACCTAAGTGGGTAGAAAAAGAATAGATAGAAAAAGCAGGCAGAGAGGAAATGAGTGACCATTTTGTTAATAGCCCTCTAAAAGAAGTGGCAGTTGAAAAACAAGAAAAAAAAAACAAACCTCGGTAATACCGTTTTTTCCTCTGTTATTGTAAAGCCTTCTACTGCCCTTTTGGCTACCTGGAAAGATGTTATTTTCATTCATAAAGTCATTAAATGATTGATAAAAATCTAAACAGGCAGGAGGAGGCCACAGCTACAGGAGTGCAGAATCCCAAGGGCGTTCTGTTAGGAAGTAGGCCTTTTTACCGAGACTATTAGCAGAAGGTTGGCAAACCGTTATTGGTCCATTAGTATGATCGATACTGCAGATTGCAACGCGTTATGTTTCATGACTGATGTCCGAGGAGCTGAGAACTTCCTGGAGTGGATTTCTCCAGATGGTCTGACAGCTGACCTCCTACATTTGACAAAGGTGGGACATTGACTGACTGACTCTGGAAAAGGTCACTGGCACACCTCCCCATTCCACAAATGAATACTTATTTGTAACAGTAGGAGTAAGTCTGTATGTCCTGGGGAAACAGACTTAAAAATAAATTCTCTTGGGGTGACTGGGTGGCTCAGTCAGTTAAGTGTCTGCCTTGGGCTCAGGTCACGATCTCGGGGTCTGCATACAGAGCTTCACACCGGGCTCCCTGCTCAGCGAGGAGCCTCCTCCTCCTTCTGCCTCTCCCCCCTGCTCATTCTCTCCACTTTCTCTCTATCAAATAAATAAATAAAATCTTAAAAAAAAAACCCTCTCTTATCAAACCAGAAAACCTCTCCAAATCATAGAAGAAAAAGACGATAATTTTATTACTGAATAAGCATTAAATCAGAATGTGATGTGCATTACAGGCGATTCACTACAGAGATTGTAAAGACAGAGAGAAATCTTACCTTCTTACATAACCAAGAAGGTGGAACCCACTACATACGTGTTCGTAGGTGAACAATAACTAATCCTCAAGTAAGAGAAACTGATGGCACCATATGTCACACAGAGTTTATCTTAAACTTACTTGGTTATTATGGTAGCCATTCCTGTTAGCTAATTGGCTTTATCCAGAGAAAAAAGTTAACCAATCTTTATGATGATCTTTCAGATTTGGGCTCTTGCTGTCCTATAGATAAGTTAGTCAGGTGTTTGTTTGTTTTAAAATTTTTTTTTTTTAATTTTTATTTATTTATGATAGTCACAGAGAGAGAGAGAGAGAGAGAGGCAGAGACATAGGCAGAGGGAGAAGCAGGCTCCATGCACCGGGAGCCCGACATGGGATTCGATCCCGGGTCTCCAGGATCGCGCCCTGGGCCAAAGGCAGGCGCCAAACCGCTGCGCCACCCAGGGATCCCTGTTTGTTTGTTTTAAATTGGAATCACTAAAGCTAAGGGAGAGGCTATAGCTAATTTCATTTTTTAAAAGCCTCTTGAGATTTTAGGTACAAAATCAGAGAATCTGGAGAATCATGCACCTAATTGCTCAGAGGATTTGTTTGTTCTGCAAAAGCTGGAATCCACTGTCTACTGTTCTGTACTCAGCCCCAAATTTTCTGGGTTTTGCTTTGTTTTGGTAACAAGGTATTTTATCTCAAGAGTGGACTGACTCCTAGATTATAACACTCTGTGGCCCATGGCTGATGCCATATATCATAAATATTTTACCTCAGTGGAGCAATATTACACATTGTCTAGTAAAATTTTGTGGCCATGTGAAGCATAGGATTGTAACAAAGCCAAAGAATCAATTTAGCATCGCTCTCTTCTTTCTGAGGCTACCAGCAAGTCATTTACATGTTGAATAATTATAAATCCCTCCAGTGGGACAGATTTCTCTCTCTCTCTCTCTCTCCTTTTTTTATGACTAAAGAATAGAGCGAGAGAGTCCTAAAACCCATGAGGAATCCTCAGACATAAAAATCATACCCCTTCATAAGCAAAAGCAAACGAGAACTCAAACTCAACTGCTAGAAGAACAGAAAGAGACAGAGAGACAAACAGAAAAGGCAGAACAAAATCAATCACAGAGAAAAACTTTGCAGACAGTGTCCTGAAGTGAGAAGTCAGAGGAGATGCAGTTGGGAACCACCATGGCTAATGCCTAAAATCGCGTACAGGTTTATCCTATAACTGCCTTCAGGAGGCTTAAGGAGAAGTATTCGTAGGAAGGATAGCGCAGCTGGTTCTATGGTTAAAAAGCACCCAAAAGGCTGACCGCTGAGGGAGGGAGCTGTGTCAGGACACGTTATCAGTGGAGACTAGAGCCATGGCCAAGGAAGAGGTGCTGCTGCTCCTGAGTGAAAAGCACCCGACTGGGGGAGGGATGAAGTCAAGAATTTCTGAGGGAGCACTCAGAGTAAGAGAGAATACTAAGATCTTTATTTAACTATTGACAGGTAATTTACTTATTTATTGGCATAATCAAATAGTATCACATTTAGTTAACATTATTACTATGCATTAATAAATAGGTTTACATAAAATTTATTACAGAAAGGCAGTAACAAGTCTGACTATGACTAATGGCTGATGCTGGGGAAATTGTTAGAACTGTATTCTCTAGAAAGAATTGAAAAGCTTATCTAGGAATTCAATCACAATTTTTTGGGTAGATGTAGCGAGCCAGGGCTGCCTAAAGACTCAGCTCTGATGATCAACCCTGGAAGTGAAGAGACTAATAAAGTGAGTTTAATGCTGGGACAGAGCTTATGCCCTCACTCACTGATAGACTATTGGTTATTCTGAACACTCCGGAATCTTGTGTCTTTAAAGGTCAATCTAGGACTGTGTAATACTGTGATTGATTGACTGATTGATTGATTGGTTTATAGTGTTGAACCTGTCCTGGTACTGGATTCCTAAAACGCTTGGAATTTCCTGTGATCAGAGTGTATCTTAGATCAACGTATCTTACTATGTTAATGAGGTGACATTTGGAAAGCCCTTAGATAACCAAAGAATGGGCACTGTTGCCCAGCCCCCCCATGTGATTAGAGCATTGCTACTCCCAGTACCCCACTCCCACAACCTCTGGGGAGGAGAGGAGCGAGAAGATGAATCAATAGCTAATGGCCAATGATGTCATCAATCATGCCTAGGTAATGAAGCCTCCTTTATAAAAATCCAAAAGGGACAGGGTTTGGAGAACTTCCAGACTGGCAAACACATCCATGCCAGGCAGGTAACTCACCCCAACCCCACAGTGACAGAAGCTCCTGTTCTCAGGGCTCTTCCTTGCTCATTTGTCTCTTCATCTGCCTGTTCATCTGTATCCTTTATTATATCCTTTTGATGTAGATTGGGAATGTTGGTGTATTTGATGGGGTCCACCGTGGACCACCAAGAAAGAATTCTTGAGACGTCTTTGGGGCAAAATAATGATTTTACTAAAGCACAGGGACAGGACCCGTGGGCAGAAAGAGCTGCTGCTCAGAGATTGTGAGGAGCAAACAGTTACATACTTTGGGATTGGGAGAAAGTAAAGATTAGGGAAATTCCAAAAGGATTTTCATATGTTTAGGAAGATTCACAGGATACTGGAGGCTTTGCTGGTGTCAAACCAAGGTTGTTTTCCCTCTAGCATGGCATTAAGACAATTGAGAGTTCTCCGAGAAATGTGATACACTGCCTGCCTCCGGTGTTTGTCAACGCTGCAGGCTATAAGGACATTTAATTTTATCTACATTTCCTTCTGCCTTTGTGTCCCACATCACTTTAATAGACTGGACATTTAAGCAACTCTTTCCCTGTGTTCTATGAGCCGCCCTAGCAATCCTAAGGAGGGGGTTGTTGGCACCTTCAGTCTGTAGCTGGTTGATCTTAAGCTCAGGTGATAACTTGGGCTTTTGACTCCTGTCTGAAGGGGAGGGAGCAGGACGGAGGGCAGTCTTGTGGACCTGAGCCTTAATGTGGGATCTGCTGCCATCCCTGGGCAGATAGTGTCAGGGTTGAGTTGGCAGAGAGAGAGAGAGTAAAGGAGACTCACAGGTAAGAAGCACCCAGGGGAGATCTGGGGTTTCCCTACACAGGGAAGAAGAAAAATTTTCAATTAAAGCCAGGCTAATGAGTGCATTGATGAGAATACTATATGGTAAGCCCAGGTCAGGGCAGGATAGCTCTGTGTAAACAGAGTAAGGGGTCCCCAGACAGAGGCAGACACAGCTTTGTGACACAAGTCATTTTAGGTGCGCAGCTATCCATCCTTGCCTGCCCCCGTCCTCATTGTCCCTTCCATGATCTTTGCCCTACTTGCCCAGGAATGCTGCTGCTTGTAAAACTTCTTAGGAGGTGTCAGAAGTATGAAGAAATGCAAAAACCTCAGTAATTAAGGATTTCAAGGGAACACAGGGAATGCAAAAGCTAAAAGCTTCTACCAGGCCAGGAAATTGCCTAACCCTATGAGACAGAACAAATCCCCCATCGCTATTTCAAAGGTGAACAAGACCCTGCATTCCTCACCCAATATAAGGATCCAGGCCCCATATAGTTATACTTGCTCTTAGAGCATGCCCCTTCCCCTTGCCCCAGTTACCTCTGTTTCATGATAGCGTTAAAGTCTCTACCCTACGAGGAGCACACGTCTCGTTAGCACAACATACGACGGCTGTCCAGCATGCTTTCTAAGTTCCTCTGGGTAACCTTCTGCCCACCTTCACATGTCAGGACCAAGATCCCCCTTTGAATATTCATTCTAAATCCTAAATAAAAATAACTTCTCACTCCTGCATGGGGAGTCACAGCTTTGGAAGTTATCCCCATGATCTCCTTATTTGCTACAAATAAAATTCCCTTTGTGTGACAACTTCCTGGTAACTGTCCTCTCTATCTATATGTAACTCACTGAGAAGCAAACTCACCTTAGTTCAGTGACCATTGGATGGTTGTGCCTTTATGATTTTTAACCAACGGCCCAAGTACTACAGATTTGCCCTCTTTGTGGTTAAGACAGATAAAGGGACAAAGTTGTTTATAAGGGTAAATAAGCAACATTGTGTGATAATATCTGCAAACTGGTATCTGTAGAAAACTATACAATGAGAGGTGTTTGGGTGGCTAGTTGGTCATCTGCCTTTAGCTCAGATCATGACCCCAGGGTCCTAGGATTGAGCCCCATGTGGGGCTCCCTGCCCAGTGGGGAGTCTGCTTCTCCCACTGTCCTTCCTTCACTGCTTGTGCACACTTTCTCTCAAATAAATAAATGAAATCTTAAAAAAAAAAGAAAGAAAGGAAACTATACAAAGATATCACTGGTATGGTTATGACTGCAAACAACACAGAATACAGAAATTACCAAACATTGACCTCTGGTCACTACTCTAGTTACCAGGGATGTGCGATACATGGAAAATGTTTCTTTAGGGAAGGGATGGATGCTTCTAACTGATGTATGGTACATGAAGTATTGTTTCAATCTCTATACCACAACTCTATATGTGACAAAAGCTCGGTAAATTCACTTGTATACAGTTTTCTTCTACGAAGAGACATCATTTAAGAAAGTTGATTTGAAGAGCCAATTCATGTAATACTCAAAGAAACTAAGTGGTCAGCATCATGAGCACTCTGTAAAGGTGCACACGTGAGTTGCGTCTCTCCACAAAGTCAGCTTTATTCAATCATTAAGCAATATTCACATAATTGTAAAGCAGTTTCAGAATTGTAGCCTCAATGGCATTTTGCCGCGTGTTTAACTTGGTTTCTTACACGTCACACAAAGCAAAGCACAAGACAAGTCACACAAGTAAGCTAGAACAAGGGATAGGAAGTTAACGAACCAAATGTGAGCATGCAGTCAAGGTGAGGTCTTGGATCCGAGTCCTTGGTTTGTTGCTTATTAATTTCAAGCAGTGAAAGATCTGCTCTGCTCAGATCACTCAGGCAGAACCTTCCACAGCAGGTGCCTTTTTTGATGTGGTCAGACATGAAAGGGTCAGCACCTAGAAAGTCTGATAGTTTGCTCAAAGATCCTCCCTTTTTAAAGGAGTTTTTGTCAGGTCTTGGACCTTTGCAGACCTCCTCTGGTTCTGCTGCTTATTGGTTCTGGGTGTGTTGTCAGCCTATGCTAATTTCAGCCATATCTGGTCTTAGCTCAACACCCTTGGCTGCTTGCATCACTGCTTGACATAAGTGACTCCATCATGCTCTCTACAGTCAAAATCAGAAGTTCAATTTAGTATTAAAAAATTACAGTTGATAAAATGTTTCCAACAATATTTTTAAAAACTACTAATTACTCTGGGTGATGGAGGAAAAAAAATAATTGAGCTATTAAGAGAATATCAAAAGATTTGTGAAGGGATATGGTCATGATTAATATCCTTATAGAGGGAATCTAACTATATTAAAGTATGACAGAAGTTGTTGTAAGACAAATAATGAAAATACATTTAAGAAATATGTGCCAAAGAGATATTTACACAGATCACCCACATCATGTGGTGTGGGGCCATGGTATATCTAGATGTTGCACTGGAAGTTCCAGACTTTTCTGCTTCACATGGGCCTCACAAATACTTATGTCCTTGAGACCATCAGTAGAGCCTGATACTAGGAAAGATCTTCTGATTTGTATGTATCTGGTTTGACAATCTAATCCTTTATGTTATCTTCTCAGAGCAGGTTTAGAAATGATCTGGCTAAAAGAAAAGAAAAGAAAAATATTATCTGGCTCAAATTCATTTTGTTATAGATGAAAAAATAGAATAACTTTTGCTTCTTTAGAAATTTTGCTTAACCAGTAATGAATATTGCATATGAATAATTTTATATTTCTTTTAAACAACCTATATTTGATCTATGTCATTTTGCCATTTTAAGTTCAATGTCCTCTCAGGGATGCCAATGACCTATTTGTCACCAGGAGTAAACACTTCAAATTCAAATTTATTTATCACTATATTCTGTGAATTGGCATATAGACCTTAAAATTCCAAATTATTGCTCCTGAAACTTGGCTCCTTTTTTCCTACTAGGACTATTTGAAAATATTTCCCCCCTATGTTGTACCTACTCTATGTATTAGTCAGGGTTCTACAGAGAGGCAGAACCAACAGGGTATGTGTTAGGGTGTGGTGTGTGTGTGTGTGTGTGTGTGTATTTATTTTAAGGAATTGGCTCACATGATAATGTGATTATAGAAGTTGGCAAATCTGAAATCTGCAGGGTGGGCTAGTAAGCTGGAGACCCATGCAAGCCATCTGCTATCAAGAATTCTCTGTAGCTTAGGAGGAGTCAGTCTTTTGTTCTGTTCAGAACAGAAGGCCTTCAACTGATTGGGTGAAGCCCACCCATAGTATGGAGAACGATCTTTATTCAAAAAACACTGGTAATTTTATCCAAAAACACTCTCATCACAGAGATGTCCACAATTATGTCTAATCATACATCTGGACATGTGGCCCAGTCAAGTTGACACATAAAATTAAAAATCACAGTTTTCATGGTGTCCCCATCTTCTAGTTTTCTTTGGATATTCTCATCTCTTTGCTACAAATTTCATTTCATATCTTTATTGATCATTTTTACAACTCTCCAACAAATACATTTGTTGAGAAAACATTGGGAATCACACACATTCAGTCCTATGGAATAGTACTTCTGGGGACAAATTCAGAGAGAGTATCAGTATGAGGTATGTGTAGATATACTGCTGCCCATAAAATTCTGGAATAGCACATAGGGATCTCATCACAAGACATCAGATATCAGGAGAGAAACTCTTTTTGTCATGATGTGGAACTTAGGCTGGATGATGAGTAAAACAAGAGTTGCTGCTATATTATAGTCATGGGTTAGGATCCAGGCCAATTTTGCCACTTCACATTCATTGGTTGGAAGATGACAAGCCTCTCTTCTGGTGTAATGAGCAGTCTATGTTTTACGTCTTACATTTTTAGCTAAATAGCATGGTGGGCCAGTGGCCTGATCTGCCTCTTTGATATTCTTGAATTAGAGCCTTAAGTTTGTGGCTCTAGTTGGTTTCCATAAAGCTCTGTTGGAGGCCAAAATCTTCTCTGAAAAAAAAAAAAAAAAAAAAGAGCCTGGAAAGAATCAGTCATGGATAAATGAACTCTTACATAGCTTAAAAAAAAAATGTTTCTTTCATCCTTCATGAGATGGTTAGCAATACCTGCCTAGATTTGTTATCATAGTTTATAATCTGAAAATCAAAATCCTTTGAAATTATCTTAATTAGTCATCTATATCTTCATTTTTTTATCTCTTCATTTTTCATAATGTTTTTATATCTCCATCTCCACAAGACTCAGTCATCAATTTGTCAGATGAGTTTGATGTCTTCAGATACTTGCTTCAAAATGCCAGCATATATCCCACTGAGGCTTGTCAGATCATTGTTAGGTGACATGCATGCTTTTTAATAGCATCTCAGTCTTTTTTTTGTTTTGTTTTGTTTTTGTTTTTGTTTTTGTTTTTGTTTTTGTTTTTGTTTTTGCATCTCAGTCTTTAATCACAATACATAGCTCTCTTCTCTGGGGGCCAGATTGAGAGATGCCTTCTGTTTGGTTTTGCCTGGGAGATTTGCTTAATTTAATTGAGTAGGGGATTCTATTGTTTATTTAGAATGGTGTTTTTCACTCCTGGCTGCATATTTAAATCACCTGGAAATTGTATAAAACAATCACTGTCCCACTATAGGCCAACTAAAAGAATATCTGGGGATGGTGACCAAGTAGTATCAATGTTTCTTTAAAACTCTCCAGGTGATTCTAACGGATAGCCAGCATTGAGAGCCACTACTTTAGTGTGCTTAGCCACAAACTCTTTTAAGTTAAAATGAGTCATCTATATATTTTGTTAAAATACAGATTCTGATCAGTATGTGTGGGGCAGGGCCTGAAAGCCTGTATTTCTAGTAGGTGATGATGCTCTGCTGACCATACTTTGAGTAGAAAGACTTTTGAAGTTCTTGGTTCCTCCTTAATGGTATTAATCTCACAATGAAACATGTCTTTCCTAATATGTCACCTTTATTAATCAATACTCATCAGTTGCAAATTTTATGGACATGATGTACCTCTCTCCTATTAAATAGCATAATCCCTTGTGATCTGTGTCATTGGGCTTCCTGTTTTTATACCATCTGGATGTTAAGAGTTGAAAATAAACTTAGGGAGGTGCCTGGGTGGCTTGATTGGCAGACATCTGCCTTCAGCTCAGGTTGTGATCCCGGGGTCCTGCCATTGAGACCTGCATCAAACTCCTCATAGGGCTCCCTGCTCAGTGGGGGTCTGCTTCTCTCTCTCCCTTTGTGTTTTCTCTCTCAAGTAAATAAAAGTAAAAATCTTAAAAAAAGAAAAAAGAAAAAAGGAAAGAAACTTAGAGATGACCTGGCTGGTGGTTTCAGATGTGCTTCCCAGAGCAGAGAGGCTTGAGAGGGACACTTGGGAGATGGGGGAGGGTGCAGACAACACTGGAAGCTTCGTCTCCATTCCAATGGGGGAAATTCTATATTTATGGTTTGTTTTATCCTTCAGTGTGATATTTCAGTTGAAAACTTTTTTCAGTTGAAAAAATAATAGAAAAATCACTGCTTTTGTCATTTCAAAGATGAAAAACTTGAGGTACTTAAGTTTATTAAATGTTATGTACTTCAGTTTATTAAATATTCCATAACAAATTCATAAAGTTTCTGAGAATAAAAAAAATCACTGAAAATACTAATTTACAGCACATGCTAAGTTTACAATATAAAATAGGATAAAACTATCTCATGGTAATTTCATTTTTTGTATTGGTAATATGCCTGTCACATTGGTGTTTGTTTATAGATGAGTCATTGGAGACCTAATGGAAGCAAGTCACAAGAATACTCATAAGGCTCCAAGCATAGGGCCAATAATGCAGTAAACCAGGGAATGAAAAGACTACACTATCTGCAGAATCCTAACCGCTTAGCAAATGAGCACAAAGTAAAGATACTGTCATGTCCTTCCTTTTCTCCCAGCTGGTGTAAGTACTATAAACCTGTATACTAATTAGAAGTTACGGTGTATGACATTTTTCCTATTATTTATAATTATCCTGATTCTCTCCTCTCAGGGAGGAGAAAATAAGACATCAATCTTCACAGTAGGAGCAAAAAGATGGCCTTGTGGTCTTTCTGTAATTATCCCCTGTAGTGGTTTGAGAATATCATGAAGTACAGCCATTGGGAAGTACACAGCAAAGCCATACTTAAGTACCACTAGCAAAAGAACTTAACAAGGTATTAGTAAGAGAAGATTTAGCATACATGGCCCTCCTTGATGCCCGTGATAGACTTTGCTCATGTTCATGTTTGGAGAAAAGGGATTATCGGCTGATGCATAAAATAATTCATTTGGAACTATAGTTTCAGAAGATGTGTGAGGGACTTTTTCTAGGTAGTAGCAAATCCAGGACAGGGTAGAAACAGGTATGTCTATCTTCCAAGCTCTTTCTGTGATGTGTTGTCATTGCATGTGCTAGGAACCTTGATTCTATCAATTTTAGTTTTCTTCTAAAAATCTGATTTTGTGTTTGAATTTATAGGGCATTGATCTTAAAGGACCCCCATTTCAACACATTAAAAATGAACAACTAGGGCAGTTTATATTTCTGTTTTTGTCAGCAGCATATACATACTACAATTATGATTGAGCGTATAGGCAAATGCCTCTGTATTTGGTGGTTGAAGGAGAGGACATGAAAGGTGATGAGTAGGTTGTCAGGATTAGAAAACTTTGCTTGTTCAGGAAAAATGTTTCTCAGTTCTCTGCAGTCTTCCTTTATGTGTGTTCTGGATTCTCTTGTTGTTTAGCCATCAGTGTGATTCTATCCACTTTCCACATTCCATACATTTGCAAAAAAAAGTACTTGATCTGCTGATTACAATCTCCTGTCCTCAGCAATATTATATATTTATTGCTTCTTGCATGTTTTGTATTAAAATTTTGTATTTATAAATTTAATGTCAGAACTGTTTCTCTAAAAACTTTAAGTACTTAAAATATGTTCAATTTTTTAAAAATGTATTACACATCCTTATTTCATGCTCCATGTTACATCAACTTCCCAAGCATGTTAAATAATAGCAAATTAATTGCAATATTATTTAGAGATCAAGTTCAGGTTTTCACTCACATGAAATGAAAGGGGAAATGCTGTAGACAATAAGACTTAAGGACATGTCTTTATGTGTCCATATAAATCCATAAGACCATAAATCTGTTTGACGTTAGTGTTCTTTGGAGTTTATTAGATTCTCAAGGACAAAAGGTAAAGTTCTGGAGTTGGCAGGAATAATAGTCCAGCAGCTAGCTATTCACATATATCACTCCACTTTATTTTGAGCGCTGGGATAAGTCTGGATGATCGAGAGGCAGCCCAGTTTTTTCACTCCCCTCTTCATCTATCATCTTTCTTGGCACACAGGTTATAAAGCATTGACCTTGATCTGAGAGCCCCAAATGAAACTCCCTCTCTCTCTGCCCCTGGTTTGCTCGCTTTCACCCCACACTGAGTTCTGTTGGCTGCCCTTAGCTCAGGCCTGACAGTCTGAGCAGCCCTTGACCTTGCCACTTGGACCTCATAATCTCAAGGTTCTTCATATTCATACAGTGTTTTCTATGTGAAATCAGAGTTCTTACAACCTCTTGTGGTTATATGACACTTACTTAACCTCATCCTAGAAAAATTCAAGATTTTGTGCCACAGAAAACCTAATTCTCACTTCCCTCTTTCACAACAATAGATACTAGGATACTCTGAAGAAAACATCCCAAAGAGGATATGCACAGAGAAGTGTGCGTTTCTGTGAATTTTACCAGATTCTGTTCTGAAATCAGGCATAATGCATAATTCAATCCAGCATCTGTGGAGTCCCTGCTAACATGTTCAGCATGGGTTAGAGCCCAAAGCGTTAAATCAACAAACTTACAGTTTCACTAGGGAAGCAAGAAGCGCTTGTTCATGGGAACAACCATTAGGAAACAATGGATGGCAGCATGTGATGGATTCCAGTATATCTGCTGCTCAGAGTACGTGCTGTGATAACCCACATCATGGAAGGATCCTTTACTTCTGGGTTTCTCAGGAAAGACTTCAGATCGAGCTGGATTACGAGGCAGGGAGGATATGATTAGGCTGCTGTGAGAAGCACTGGCATGGATGCAGAGCACCTGTGCTCAGGGTATGCTCACTGAAGCTAAAGGAAATCATTCCATGCTGCTGTATGTGGACTGGCATCCAAATTTGAAGGGAAGCAAAGGGACCCAGAGCCAAGGGCTGAACCAGAAATCTAACGAAACTCAGTAGAGGCAGATTCACAAAAGAGGAGAGGGAAAACTGGTAATGGGAAATAAAGGGGAACAATGAAAAGGCAGCCATGCTTCTCCCTTCTCTAACTTGGAGACAGTGATGTCAGATTGAATATGTTTTGCAAATGTGATAAAACAGATGAGCAGTGATTTTAAAAAAAACTGCCTGATAGTCCTATTAGGCTATATTTCAAAACTCATACTTGACTTCCTCTCTGCACTGGAAGGCCACCCCACTGCTTCTCCAAAGCCCCTTACTTCCTCATTTTCTCCTTTGTCAGTCACGCAGTACTTTATGTCAGGCTGACCTCCTCCACTATCTGCCTGAAATTGAGAATTGATCAGGACAGCTTCTAATTAATTCCCCCCCAGAAAACCTAGAAAAAGATAGCTAAGGCCCTTTTATGTCTGGTCCATGAGCTCTGGCAGGAGTTGAAGATAGCCAAGGTAACACAGCAAGTGGCACTGTCAGCTTAAACTGACAATAGTAGTAACAATAACAAATGTGCTTTTTTTTTTTTAATAAAAGGTAACATGGGCCTCAATCAAAGTATGTTCCTTTTCCTTTCAATCCAATTTGAGAGCAACATTATCTGCAAAAAAACATTTCAACTCGTTTCTTCCACAAACCCTGATATGCCAAGGTACATTTAATTTGTTAACATGATTCTATCTGACTGTGGGGTTTTCCCCTACAAATCAATTGTCCCGTTTGCTGTTTTATGTATGTAAAGTTACAAAGAAGACAATATTTCAAACCTTGCAAGGAAAGTATTGGACTAGCTTATCAAAGAACAATTATTTTAGATTATTCTGATTTTTCTTCCCACTGCTTTTTTTAAAAAAAGATTTTATTTATTTATTCACGAGAGACACAGAGACAGAGAGAGAGAGAGAGAGGGGCAGAGACATAGGCAGAAGAAGAAGAAGCAGGCTTCATGCAGGGAACTCGATGTGGGACTTGATCATTGGGTCCCCAGGATCATGCCCTGGGCCAAAGGGGGCGCTAAACTGCTGAGCCACCCAGGCTGCCCTCCCACTGCTTTTCAATCTCTCAATGTTATGGGTTTTTCTCTCTATAAGCTTTCTAGTATTTCTCACTCCATGTCAGTTAAAGGCCCTGTGAAACCAGTAAAAAGTTCTTCTTTCTTCCTGGATTGGGACTTTTGTTGATTATTTCCATTTATATGTATGTATAATCTGTGTCTTCTAAACACATCACCTCCACAGTCTACCATACCATGCTGTTAATTACCATGTACATTTTCTATTGTTTGGCATGTGAAATTGAAGTCTCAGCAAAATTAATTAATTAATTAATTAATTAATTTTTAAAAAATGAGTTCTTGGTCTCTAACAGGAGAAAGGCACCAGAAGGGACACCCTGGAATGTATTTTGAGTTAAGGGAGGAGATAGCCTCCTTGGGAGTAATAATTAAAAGTTAAGTAGAGGAAGTGTTTTCAGGAGGAAGGAATGATCAACTGGCAATAATGCTGCTGATAATAAAATAAAGAGTGATCATGGGCCATTAGGCACCAACATGGTGGTCAGTGGCGACCTTGACTGGAGCATTTTTGGTAGAGTGGTAGAGGTGAAAGATTGAGGTCATCCCTACTGAGAATGACTAGAGAGAATGGAGAGCCTCTCACTTGTGGATTGTGCTGTAAAGAGAAGCCCAGGGACCTGGAAAGAGATGAGTCATCAGGAGAAAGTCTGTGTGTGGTATTTTAAAGATTGCAAATTATACAGTATATTTGGTTCTCAAGATATTCCAGCAAAGAGTGAAGTGGGGAATTTATGAGGTGTGAGAGAGAGGGGGGTGATCTCAAGAGACAGTCCTTAAATCAGTGTGAGGGATGACAGCCAGTGCACAAGTGGAAAATTTGCCCTTAGATAATGGGATGTGAGTAGTAAATGGCAGTAGAATTGATCAATTCTGTGGAAATTGTACATGGGAGACATGTACAATTTCCACATGTACAATTTCCTTTCAATTTCACCTATAAAATAAGAGGGAGGGACACCTGGGTGGCTCAGTGGTTGGGTGCCTGCCTTCAACTCAGGTCGTGATCCCGGGCTTCCGGATCAAGTTCCGCATCAGACTCCCTGCAAGGAGCCTGCTTCTCCTTCTGCCTATGTCTCTGCCTCTCTCTCAGTCTGCGTCTCTCATAAATAAATAAATAAATAAATAAATAAATAAATAAATAAATAAATAAATCTTTAAAAAAGGAGGGTGATTATTAACAGAATTACTAGCTTTCATGTGTTCCTATATTTTAAAAACACTTTTTAAATCAGTTTTTTGTTTATATATCAACAAAGACCACACGGTAAGCAAAAATCCAGGCATTTGAAAGAGCTTGAGATTGTCCAGAAAAAAAAAAAAATTTGTAGGCTTTGGGGCTGGGTTAATGTGGTATATGGCAAGAAATAGTAAGAGATGAGGTTTGCAAAAATGGGTTACTGATGGAAGGAGAGTTGTCTTGTACATTTGAATGTGTTCCATCATTGGGCTTTATCATGTAGCTGCTGGGAAATTATCACTAGTTAGTAAGTAAGGGAGTGGACTGATCAAATATGTGTTTTCAAAAGAGGTTGTAGATGTTTGGAAGGAAGTCAGAGAGCAAATATGGTAAGCTCACATTAAAGCCTAAAACCAATGAATTTTTTTTTTTCAACCTGGGAAGTTTTGATATCTCCTTTGAAGATGTTCTCCTCTAGCTAAGATACAAGTAGATATTTGGGAATTTTACAGAAGAACACACATATGCAAATAGACACACAACACTCTGTATAATTTTGAATGAACTAGATTCAATGTAATTGCCAATGTAAATTAGCTCAGCTTGTTCTGTTAAAATTCTCTGCTAAGTATAATATTTATTTTAAAAAGATCCTTTTTAGTGTTTTAGTACAAATCTGTACCTTTTCATTTCATCAAATTGTAGTTGTAAATAGTAAATTGGGTTTCTTTTCTTGCACTCTTCTTTTGAAAGCTCTATTTTGCTTCTTACATGATAACAGTATCAAAGAGAATATGTACATCATCACAAAATCTGTCAAAAATTTGTAAACACTTTTCAGAATCTATTTTATGTATTTTTTATTTTTTTAAAGACTTTATTTACTTGAAGAGAGTGAGGGAGCACAAGCAGGCAGAGCTGTAGGCAGAGGGAGAGGGAGAAGCAGGCTCTCCGCTGAGCAGGGAGCCTGATGCAGGGCTCCATCCCAGGACCCTGGGATCTTGACCTGAGCCAAAGGTAGATGCTTAACTAACTGAGCCACCCAAATGCCCATCACAATCTATTTTAAAAGCAACATCATTATATTCCTTCCCAATTTACACTTTGAATTAAAACCTGTCATAAAAACATTTGGAACTTGTGTGTGGGAGAACTTGGTTTACATTGTTCCAGTTACTTGCTCAAGTATATGTCAAGTGCTCTTTATTGTGGCTCTACCACAAGACTGTCATGATGGATATGCTAATAGAAGATTGAAAACTATCACTTGGACAGGAGGGAATGTGTCCACAGACCATTAGGTCCAGTAAGAGTCTGGCGTACTAGGATCTCTCCAAGCTCCTAGTTCTTTAGTAACTTTAGCTGGTTAGGAAAGTCATCAAAGCTGAAACATAGAATTCAGCTTTGATGTCTACCAGGGAAAAGCTGCTGTAAGTGGGAATGTTTCTTAAAAAGTAAGGGAGCAAGCAATGCATTTCCAAGGAAGAAACTTAGAGGGAAAGAGAACAGCAAACATAAATTCCCCAAAACAGGAGCATGGATATTTTCTCTTTTCAAATGTCCGTTTGGTCCATAAATGTAGTCTTGGAACAGCAGGCTTTGTATGAAAGCTACCTGTTTCGATTTGATTCGACAAATATCTCCTGAGCAGCATCATGCCGAAGAGGACTCTCCCTGGAGCAGTCCTACAAGGCGACCCCAGCATGAAGAAGGCGAGGTGTGCAGGACTGAATGCAGAACCAGGTGTAAAAGTGACCAGTGGGACAGAGGCTGCCCTGCAGCCAGAGAATCTTCCTGTGTATTCTAAGTGAGAATGAATTAGCCACTTGCTAACTACATGGTGGTCACACACAAGGCACATCAAACCAGACCATAGTAAGAAATTTTCACCCACCAAGAAGGACTTTTTCTGCTTCTCAGCCTCTTCCCCCATCACTAATGTGGCCATTTCTCCAGGCTCAATCCTGGAGGAGCCGCAAACAGCTGCTGGTAGGAGACAGAAGGAGAAATTAAGAGACCTCCACTGCTCCATGAATATTGCTCTCCCTTGAGGACACACGAGCTGGGAGGCAAGTAGTTCAATTTACAAGGGTTTTAAAATTATACTTGATTGGATTAAATGTTAATGCCTAGAAAAATAGGTTATTTACTAACTGAGAATGACCAAAAAGTCTGTGGGATCTGCCAGAGACACTCTCAGGGGCAGGGAAGGAGTCCCCAGACAGTCTGGAGAGAATCAGGAAAACAAATATGGGTACTTTTACTTGAGCTCAGCTCATTGATTATATATAGTTTGTTTTTGTTTAACTGTCCTCAGTTAATTCAGATGGCAGCGACCAGCTGCCGCATGGCTCAGTACATCACGCCCCATGAAGAAGGGGTTTACTGCCCGATGGCTGTGCGAAGGCAGTAAGTGTATTTTGACTTAATCAAATCCATTCTGCAAGAAGGCCAAAAGCAAACAGGATACTGTGATTAGGGGATCCCTGGGTGGCTGAGTGGTTGACCGCCTGCCTTTGGCCCAGGGCGAGGTCCTGGAGTCCCGGGATCGAATCCCACATCGGGCTCCCTGCATGGAGCCTGCTTCTCCCTCTGCCTGTGTCTCTGCCTCTCTCTCTCTCTCTCTCTCTCTCTCTCTCTCTCTCTCTGTGTGTGTGTCTCTCATGAATAAAATAAAATACTAAAAATAAAAAAAAAGAATAACGTGATTAAATGTAGCCATGATTTTCTCTGAAAAGATCTCAGGAGAAAGAAAAGGAAAGAAGGTGGGAGGAGAACCAAAGACTCAATGAGTGAAAATTAGAAGCAAACAGAGAGGAATAAGAAAAGACTCTACTAGGAAGACCTCTATGTCTGCCTGGTTATGAAGATCATCTGAATCTGGTTCCAGCTTCCTTGCTCACACTAATTGCTCCGTCTTCCTGTCGTGTTCCTGCGATGATTTCCTTCTTGCCTGAAAATCCCAGGTTCCTTGCCAGCAGTCCTGTGTCCAACTCGATGCTATTTACGCCTGCTTCTGCCTCCAGCGTCCGGGTTAAATGTCACTCCTTTGGTGCAAAGGTCCTGATGTCCTTCAGGCCGAGTTGGGCATTCGGAGCTCTGGCTGTTCTTTGTCTGGCTCACTGCGTGCCTGTCCCCGAGGCCCTGCAGCCTCCCACCAGAAGCCATAGCAGGCCTGCCTTCCACTACCCTCTCAGTTGCCTGGAGACAGCCCTGCGTCCTCTACAATCTGGTATAGTTCCTCACACATATTAGGTGATCAGAGTGTTCATTTACTTGATTAACTCACAATGCTCAATAGGTAGCGAACGGCAGGTGGAGGAAGAAATCACATCGCTGGTATAGATCATTGCTAAGTACTGACCTCCACTGAGGTGTTGTGTTCAAGAACCCTCACCAACGGGAAGAGACAAAGGAGTGGGACTTCCACCCCAGAATTAGCCAATGGCCCTGAACTTTGCTCCCACTGTCTTTTCCCAGACTTCTCCCCCGCAGCCCAGCTAGAGGAGGAACAGGACGAGACAGACTAGTCATCTCACAGCTGAGTAAGGCTCTATCCCCATTAAAGGGGCAACGAGCAGGCTAAGCTTGCAGAAGTAACTGGAACGGTGCTGAGAACGTGAGCGCTCAGGGCCCACCTGAAGACTCCTGCTTGGCGAGTTACTCTGTAATCGCAGGAACAGGGCCTTCATATGCAAAGCCTTAATTATAGTCAAGGAGATCCTTCGCTGTCTTAATTTTTCTTTAGGGGAATGTTTCTACATTATCCTCTTCCTGTTTCTGTCTTCCCTCATCCATAGAATTTATCTTTTCTTATTGCTTTACTCTTCTTCAAAATAAAAACTTCCTTTTTTTTCCCCAAAGGTGACAGGAGCTTTAGCTCAGAGATTCAGGTTAGTAAACTATCTTACACGAGCCTGGATGTTTTCAAGAATGAGTGAATTTGGGCAGCCCCGGTGGTGAGCGGTTTAGCGTCACCTGTGGCCCAGGGCGTGATCCTGGAGACTCTGGATCGAGTCCCACATGTGGCTCTCTGGCTGGAGCCTGCTTCTCCCTCTGCCTGTGTCTCAGCCTCGCATTCTCTCTCTGTGTCTCTATGAGTAAATAAATAAAATCTTAAAAAAAAAAAAGAATGAGTGAAATTTTTTGGAGTTATGAGGGCATACTTGCTGTCAAAGTTTCCTTCAGATTCCTATATTCTGTGATTCTTTGAGGGAAAAATTGTATATTCTTAAAATTAGAAAATATTTTCCCAGGATCTGCAAGTTTTTTTTACCTGAAAGAGACTGGATATTTGTTTTTAGAATTTTAAATAACAAAATTTAGAGTTGTTTATGTGGTTTTACTTCTGATTGTTGTAATTTTATTTCCATAACTTAAAGTTTATATTAAAACGCTTACACAGGAATATATTTGCTAGAGTAAAAATAACTTCTTAGAGATGACTTGTAATGGGCTAGCCTCCCTCAAAATTGTCTTCATAAGGGCTGCTTTGGAATATTTATCTATTGGCACATATACCTCCTGTTACTCATGGGCCACACCAGGATAACAGAGGGCAATACAATCAATAAAAAAAAAAAAAAATCTGAACATATGAAGAGCATCATTTCCTTTAGAAAAAAAATTGAAATTTCATAAAAAGAAAGAAATTTTTTTTGGACATTAGAAGATGAGATAACCTGTAATCAGAACATGATTGATTTTAACTACTTAAGACGAGAAAACATTTACTTATGTTCCAGTAAACCTACTTAAGGCTTTTAAATATTGATAGACTATCTTTGCACTAATGTCTCTGGTTCTTAGGCTTAAATAATAAGCTGTTACTTATGCATATACAAACTCAAATGCCTGGAACTTAAGCGCTACCTATACTGGTATTAGTCACAATTTTCTGTATGTATGAAATACTGTGTTACTCTCTATAAGTAATGTGATAAGTGTGTTATTTCTTTTTTTCTTAAGATTTTATTTATTTATTCATGACAGACACAGAGAAAGAGAGAGGGAGAGAGAGAGAGAGAGAGAGAGAGAGGCAGAGACACACACAGGCAGAGAGAAGGAGAAGCAAGTTCCATGTAGGGGAGCCGGCGTGGGACTCGATCCCAGGTCTCCAGGATCATGCTTTGAGCTGAAGCCAGCGCTAAACCACTGAGCCACCCGGGGTGCCCAAATGTGTTATTTCTCTTCATCAATAAGGAAAATAAGTCTTAGGAGAGCTTAGCAAATCTCCTGTAGTTATTCAGGTAGCAAGTTGCAGAGTTAAAAATCCCAGTGTCTACAAATCCAGTCTAGGCCCTTTATACCAACCTGCCTTGAATGAGCAATAACATTATTTTTACTTTAGGAGACTAACCAGCAAAATAATTCTTTTTTTTTTTTTTTTTTTTTTCAGCAAAAGAATTCTTAACAGGGTATTTTATTTATTTAGTTTTTGGCAATGTTTAAATATACAATTCACAAGGAAATTTGGTTATTTCTGTGACATACAGCCTTTCAGGATAATAACTGGAATTATAAATGATTACATACCAGGACAGATCAGATTTTTAGGAGTTTCTCACAATTTCTAGAATGATTATTTTAATGTCATATATTTCTACAAATATAATTGAAGAAGGTCTAGCATCAATTATTTGACAGTGCCTCCCATGTAATTTAACATACCAAATACATCTATTTAATCTCTCTCTTTTATGAGAACAAATCCTTTGGCTTCTTCCAGGGACCCTCTCTGAGGTTATAATACTTTATTTTAGAATTTGATTTTGGGAAGTATATAAAAAAATACCAAAAGATTTGGACATTTGATTAAATAGGATCACTGGTCATTATGAACCAGATTTAGCTATTCATTTAACCAAAGTGGCATTTAAAGACTTCATAAGAGATTTTTAGGAAGTTAACTAATTGTTAAAAAGTCTTAGTTCTTCTAATATTCAATAGACTCATTTTTTCGACTATGTAATCAAAGACCTGATAAAGACAAAACAGAATCCTTGTTTTTCTATGTAGATTACATAAACAGTAAATAAAAATGTTTGTTTATAAATTCCTATAAAAATGACCAATAATCCTAAAACTCTTTTCTTTTAACAGAACGAAAAACTTAGTTTTGTATCAGCTTACTTTTGATATAAAATTCATTTTTTAAAATAAATAATTTTTAAAATTCCAGTATAACTAATGTAGTTTTACAGTAGTTTCAGATGTACAATACAGTGATTGAACGATTCTATGCATTACTTAGTGCTTATCGTAAGTGTACTCTTAATCCCCTTCGCCTATCTCACCCATCCTCCACCACCTCCTCTCTGGTGACCAGCGGTTTGTTCTCGATGGTGAAGAGTCTGTTCTTTTATCTCTTTTTTTGTTTTATTTCCTAAATTCCACATATGAGTGAAATCACATAGTATTTGTCTTTCTCTTACAGACTTAGCATTGTATCCTCTCAATCCATCCATGTAGTTGTAAATGGCAAGATTTTTATTACTGAATAATATTGCATTTATCTTTATCTTTTCATCTTTCTTTGGGCACTTCCTTATCTTTTCACTTATCAATGGACACTTGGGTTGCTTCCATATCTTGGCTATTGTAAAAATGTGCATATATCTTTTTGAATTAGTGTTTTCACTTTCTTTTGTTTTTATTTCTTTATTCTTAGTCATTGTTAGAGGTAAAATGGCTCTATGGAAAAAAGGGCCTAACAAATGTATTCTAAGTAAAATGTCAGATTAGTCTGAAATTAATTATGCATTGTTTATCATTGTGTTCTCTCTCCTGCAATTTTGGTGAGAAAACACCTCTTTCTAGTTACTCAGCTACTAGTGGGTATAAGAAATATTGGGGTAAGAAGTATGTATGATGTTGGAGCATTTAAGGAAGCTTTATCTGGAAGTATGAGCTGAGGAAAGAGCACAGGCTTTGGCATACATAGACCTATGTCCCATTCAGAGCTTACTCTGAGTTTGGCTATATAATTTTAGGTAAGTTACTTGATATCTCTAAGTTCCAGTTTTTATACCTTTAAAAATGAGGATAAACAATAATTTATCTGATAATTTGAAGCCAAGTACAAAATTATTTAGCATTTCTGGCATATAAGGCTCAATAAGATTGGACTTTTGTTATCTTTCTTTGTTCTGCTTATTGTCCAAGTGGCCAATTTAAAAGTCATCTCTAGGGGTGCCTGGATAGCTCAGTCAGGTAAGCCTCTGCCCTCAGCCCAGGTCATGGTCTCAGGGTCCTGCGGTCAAGCCCGGCATCAGGCTCCCTGCTCAGTGGGAAGTCAGCTTCTTCCTCTGCCCTGCGGACCACCGCCCCACTCCCTGCTCCTGCTCTCTCTCTCTAATAAGATCTTAAAAAGAAATAAAAGTCATCTTTTTAAAAAAAATTATTTATTCATGACAGAGAGAGAGAGAGAGAGAGAGAGAGAGAGGCAGAGACACAGGCAGAGGGAGAAGCAGGCTCCATGCAGGGAGCCTCACATGGGACTCCATCCAGGGTCTCCAGGCTCACACCCCAGGTTGAAGGTGGCGCTAAACTGCTGGGCCACTGGGGCTGCCCAAAAATCATCTTTAATCTCAGTTTTATCTAAGCAGTACTGAGCCTCTTAACAGTTGGCAATAGACACTAGGCTGATATGAAATGTGTTTCCTTTTGGCAAATGGAAGCGTAGTAGGTAGAATTCGAATCTATTGACATACAGTATTACATGAAATTTCTTAATAATCCTATTATTGTATCCATTGTACAGATGAGGAAACTGAAGTATTGAGTTTTTGTAACTAATATATACATGGCAAATACAATCTCCGGTCATCTGAATTCTGAATAAATATTTTTTATTTCTCCCCTATGTTAATATTTAATATGTCTAAGCTTCTGTGTCTGTCTGAAAGGTAGATAATCATAACACTTACCTCACTGTCTAAGGATTGAATGGAATGACTATAGAAAGCTTAGAATGGTACTTGCCACAAGCTAAATAAACACTCATATGCTGACATGGGTAGGAATTTGGTTCCATTGCTCAAATTTTATGCAATCTTGGCCAATTCCCTTTAACTCTGTGAGGCCAGTTCCTCATCCATAAAATGTGGGTACTAATTGCTACTCCATGGTGATGCTATAGAGATTTAAAGATCATAAATAGTTCATAAATAGTAGTATTTATTACTTTAATAATACTTTAAGTCTCCGTTAGAGACTTTTGCCTTCATTTCCTTATACAGCAAACTTGAGTAATTAAAACTACTTGATATTGTCTGAAAAAAATATATGGAATAATGTCTGAGGATTGTAATTTTAAATGAGAAACTATTCTATTGTGGCGTTTATTTTTTATTTATTTTTTTAAATTTATTTATTCATGAGACAGAGAGAGAGAGAGAGAGAGAGAGAGAGGCAGAGACACAGGCAGAGGGAGAAGCAGGCTCCATGCAGGGAGCCCAACGTGGGACTCGATCCCGGGACTCTAGGATCACGCCCTGGGCCAAAGGCAGACGCTAAACCACTGAGCCACCCAGGGATTCCCTATTGTGGCGTTTAAAGACAATTTCCCAAACATAGATTCTATTTTTTTTTTTTAATTCCAATGTAATGAACACATAGTGTTATACTGGTTTTAGATGTACAAAATAGTGATTCAACAAGTCTATACATTACTCGGTGATCATCAGTATAAGTGTGCTCTTAATCCCCTTCACCTTTTTTTTTCACCCATCCCCATGCCTACTGGCAACCACTGGTTTGTTCTCTATAGTAAAGAGTCTGTTTTTTTGTTTGATTCTTTTTTTCTTCATTTATTTTGTTTCTTAAATTCGACACATAAATGAAATCATGTGGTATTTGTCTTTCTCTAGCTGTTTTATTTCACTTAGCATTATACCCTCTAGATCCATCCATGTCATTGCAAATAGCAAGACTTCATTCTTTTTTACGACTAATATTCCATTGTATGTATACACTTTTTTAAAGATTTTATTTATTTATGAAAATAATGCTGAATAAACAAAAGGGTGCATCTATCTCTTTGAAATAGTGTTTTCATCTTCCTTGGGTAAATACCCAGTAGTAGAATTACTGGATCATATGGTAGTTCTATTTTTAATTTTTAATACTGTCTTCCATGGTGGCTGCACCATTTTGCATTCCTACCAATAGTGCATGAGGGTTCCTTTTTTCTCCACATCCTTGTCAACACTTGTTTCTTGTCTTGTTGATTTTAGCCATTCTGACAGATGTGAAGTGATATCTCATTATAGTTTTAATTTGCATTTCCTGATGATGAGTGATCTTTTTATGTGTCTGTTGGCCTCTATGCCTTCTTTAGAGAAATATTCATGTCTTCTGCTATTTTTAAATTGGATTATTTGGCTTTTTGGTGTTGAGTTATATAAATTCTTCATATATTTGAGATACTAATCCCTTATTGGACATGTGATTTGCAAATATCTTCTCCTATTTAGTTAGTTGTCTTTTTTTTTTTTTAGTTTTGTTTATTTTTTCCTTCACTGTGCAGAAGCTTTTTTATTTTTGATTTATTTGCTTTATTATTGTTGAAGGAAACACTTCACCTCAGCAGACATATCTAGAAAAATGTTGCTATGGCTGATGTAAGAAAAACTCTTGCCCATACTCTTCTCTAGGATTTTATGGTTTCTCACATTCGGACTTTAATCTATTTTGAGTTTTATTTTTGAGTATAAAAAAGCAGTTCATTTTTATTCTTTTGCATTTAGCTGTCCAGGTTCCCAACACCATTTGTTACAGAGATGGTCTTTTTCCCATTGCATATTCTTACCTCCTTTGTCAAAGATTAATTGACTACATAATTGTGGGTTTATTTCTGGGCTTTCTATTCTTTTCTCTTAATCTATGTGTCTATATTTGTGCCAGTGCAATACTATTTTGCATACTGTAGCTTTGTAATAAAACTAGAAATCTGAGACCATAATAGCTCCAGTTTTGTTTTTTCTTTTTCAGGATTGCTTTGGCTATTCAGGGTCTATTTGTCTACTCGGCTACTTGTGCTTCCATATTAATTTTAGGATTGTTTGTTCTAGTTTTGTGAAACATGCTGGTGGTGTTTTGATAGGAACTGCACAAAATGTGTAAATTGCTTTGGGTAGTGTGGACACTTTAATGCCATTTTTTCTTCCAGTCTGTAAACAAGGAATACCTTTCTGTTGGTATCACCCTCAATTTCTTTCACCAGTGTAATATAGTTTTTAGAGTTTCAATCTTTCATTTCCTTAGTGAAGAGTATCCTAGGTATTTTATTTTTTTTTTTTGTGCAATTGTAAGTAGTGGTATTTTGTTGATTTCCCTTTTTGCTACTTCATTATTAGTGTACAAAAATGCACAAGATTTCACTGTATTGATTTTGTATCCTCTGACCTTACTGAATTAATTTATCAGTTCTAGCGTTTTTTAATGGAGTCTTTAGGGTTTCCTAAGTATAATATGTCATCTGCAAATCCAATTTGGATACCTTTTATTTCTTTTTGTTGTCTGATGGCTGTGGCTAGGGCTTCTACTACTATGTTCAATAAAAGTGGTGAGAGTGGACATACTTGTCCTAAACCTGACCTTAGAGGGAAGGTTCTCAGGTTTTCACTATTGAGTATGATGTTAACAGTGGGTTTTTCATCTATGTCCTTTATTATTTTGGGGCATGTTTTCCTCTAAACCTACTTTGTTGAGGGTTTTTGTCATGAATGGATGTTGTACTTTGTCAAATGCTTTTTCTGTCTCTATCAAAATCATCATATGGCTTTTATCCTTTTGTTGTTTGTGTGATGTATAATTCTGATTGATTTGCAAATATTGATCCATCCTCACATCCCAGTAATAAATTGATTGTGGTGAATGATTTTATAAAAAGGTATCGTTGGATGTGATTTGCTTGTATTTTGTTGAGAATTTTTGCATCTATATTCATGAGAAATATTGACTAATAGTTGGATTTTTTAATTGTCTTTAATCTGGTTTTGGTATCAGGGTAATGCTGGCTCCATAGAATGAATTTGGAAGCTTTCATTCATCTTATTTTTTGGAATAGTTTGAGAAAAATAGGTATTAGCTTTTCATTAAATGTTTGATAAGATTCACCTGTAAAGCTGTCTAGTCCTGAACTTTTGTTTGTTCAGAGTTTTTTTGATTACTGATTCAGTCTCATTGCTGGTAATTGGTCTGTTCAAATTTTATATTTCTTCTTGATTCGACTTTGGGAAGTTATCTGTTTCTATATTTATCCATTTTTCTAGGTTGTCCATTTTGTTGGCATATAGTTTTTCATAATATGCTCTCACAATCCTTAATATTTCTGTGATGTTCGTGGTCATTTCTCCTCTTTCATTTCTGATTTGGTTAATTGAGGTCTCTGTTTCTCCTTGTTTTTGTTTTTTGATGAGTCTGGCTAATGTTTAACAATTTTTCTGATCTTTTCAAAGAATCAGCTCCTGGTTTCATTGATCAGTTCTGTTTTGTAGGTTCTTATTCTATTTTGTTTAATTCTGCTCTAATCTTTATTAACTCCTACCTCCTACTGGTTCTGGGTTTTGTTTCTTCTTTTTTCTCCAGTGCCTTTGGGTCTAAAGTTAGATTGTTTATTTGACATTTTGCTTGCTTCTTGAGGTAAGCCTATATTGCTGTGAACTTTCCTCTTAGAATAGATTTTGTTACATCCCCCAAATTTTAGGCCATTGTTTTTCATTTTCATTTGTCTCTATGTTTTTTTTTAATTTCTTCTTTGATTTCTTGGTTGACCTTTTTTTTTGTTTGTTTGTTTCATAGCATGTTATTTACCTCCATGTGTATGTGTTATTTCCAGACTTTTTCTTTTGGTTGATTTCTAGTTTCATAGCATTGTGGTCAGAAAAAACTTCAGTCTTTTGAATTTGCCAAGACTTGTTTTGTAGCCTAACATATCATTTGTTCTGGAAAATGCCCCATGTGAACTTAAAAAGAAAGTGCATTCTGCTGTTTTATGATGGAATGTTCTGAATATACCTGTTAGGTCCATCTGGTTTAATGTGTCATTCAAAGCAACTGTTTAGTTGTTGATTTTCTGTCTGGGTAATGTATCCATTGATGTAAGTGGAATGTGAAAGTCCTTTACTATTATTGTATTACTCTCAATTTCTTCCTTTATGTTTGTTAGTACTTGCTTTATATATTTAGGTGTTCCCATGTTGGGTGCATAAATATTTACAATTGTTATATCTGTTTGTTGGATTGTTTCCTTTATAATTATGTAGTGTCCTTGTTTCCTGTTACAGTCTTTGTTTTAAAGTCTATTTTTTTCTGATATAAGTATTGCTACCACAGCTTTCTTTTCACTTCCATTTGCATGAATGCTTTTCTGTTCCTTCACTTTCAATCTGCATGTGTTTTTAGGTCTGAAATTAATCTCTTATAGGTAGCATATGAATGGGTCTTGCTTTTTTTTAAAAAAATAATCCATTCTGTCACCCTATGTCTTTTGATTGGAGAGTTTAGTCTATGTTCAAAATAATTATTGATAGATATGTACTTATTGCCATTTTGTTACTTGTTTTATATATTTTTTGTAGTTCTTTCTTGCTCTCTCATGGTTTGATGGCTTTTTTTAGTACTATACTTGTATTCCTTTCTCTTTATTTTTTGCGTATCTATTTCTGGTTTTTAATTTGTGCTTACTATGTTTATATGTAACACATATATAGCACTCCTTTAAATCATTTAAGTTTGGACCCATTCTAAAAGTACTAAAGTTTTACTTCTCTTTCCTCCCCACATTTTAGATATATGGCATCACTACATAATTTTATTTTGTGAATTCCTTGATTTTTATAGGTATACTTAATTTTACCCCTGTGTGTTCTTCTTTTCTTACTTCTGCTTATGATCTTTCCTTTCCACTCAAAGAATCCCATTTAACATTTCTGATAAGGCTGGTTTAGTGGTGATGAATTCCTTTAATTTATGTTTTTCATAAGTTTTCTTTATCTCTTCTTGTATGCTTAATGATAGCCTTGATGGATAGAATATTCTTGCATGTAGGTTTTTTCTTTTCAGCACTTTGAATATATTATGCCACTACCTTCTGGTCTGCAAAGTTTGTGCTGAAAAATCAGCTGATAGCCTTATGGAGTTTCCCTTGTTTGTACTGTTTTATTTTCTCTTGCCACTTTTGGAATTCTTTGTTTATCACTACCTTTTGCTATTTTAATTACTATATGTCTTGGTGTGCACCACCTTGAATTGATTTTGCTAGAGACCCTCTGTGCTTCCTGGATCTGGATTTCTGTTTCCTTCCCCAGATTTGGGAAGTTTTTAGCTATTATTTCTTCAAATAAATTTTCTGATCCCTCCTTCTCCTTTTGGGATCTTTGTCATGTGAATGTTGTTATGCTTGGTGGTATCATTGAGTTCCTTTAGTCTATTTTCATTTTTTATTATTCTTTTTCTTTTTCTCCTTTTCAACTTGATTGATTTCCATTACCCTATTCTCCGGGTTGCTGATTTGTTCTATTTCTTGTAGTCTACTATTTATTCTCTTTCATGTATTTTTAATTTTAGTTATTGAATTCACTTATAATTGGTTCTTTTTTATGTTTTCCCATTGTTGAGGGTCTCACTAAGGTTGTCCACTCTTTTTGCAAGTCCATTGTGTATATTTATGACCGATACTTTAAATTCTTTATCACGTACATTATGTCCATTTCATTTAGTTCTCTTATCATGAATTTGTCCTGTTTTGTCATTTGGGAACTGTTTCTCTGTCTACTCATTTTGTCTAAATCTCTGTGTATGTTTCTCTGTGTTAGTAAAGTCAGCTGTATTTCCTGCTCTTGAAAGTAGTGGCCTTATGAAGAGGAGGTCCTATAGTGCCAGGCAGTGCAGTGTCCCCTGATCACTGGAAGCTGGTGCTTTAGGGGTGTCTCCTGTGTGATGTATGTTCCCTACTGTTATGACTAAGCTGAATTGGTATCAGTCAAATTGCCTACAATAGTTCTTTTTGCCTGTTGTGGGCAGACTTTGGTCCCTGTAGTGTCAGTGGGCCACTTGGGTTGTCTTGGACTTGAGTTGGGTCAGACCGCAGTTTGTCCGAGCTGTAGTTACACTGATCTACAGGGCACTCTTGCTGTGTTGTACCCTGAGAAGTATTAGGTGGTTCATTTTATTCCTCTCTCCTTGGGTAGGAGTCACTTTGGGCTGGTGCCAACCCCTGTAGGTGTTGCTTGCATAATGCTGTGTTTTAGATGGACTTTTACTGACAGTGGGTTGGAAGAGTCAGGTCTACAGGACAATGTAGGGGCAAACTGTGTGGTATTAACAAGATGGTCTGTTTTGGGAGGAATCTGTAATTATTTTGGAGCACTCCTGATGAGGTACTGCTGGAGGGAGCAGGTCTGGACAAGAGTGCAGGGGATGGGGATGCCAGCTCTTTTGTTCTTAGAGAAGTCTCCTAAAGATCTCTGCTCCTCTAGCATGTAATTCGAGATTAGATTAGAAAGAGATTAGATCTCTTTCCCAGCCCTGGGAGCGCAATTCTGACAACACAGGCCCTGGATCCCAGGGCACCGAGCAGACACAGCCCAGGATCCTGTGCTCCCACCGGGATATGTGGAGGCCAGGAGAGAACAGGACAGCAAGGTCTCTCCTGCCCCCAGGCACCCCTAAGCTGTGCAGATCAGCACTGCCCGCCCCGGGGGCATCCAGACCAGTGTGGACTGCAGGAGCTAACTCTAGAGCTTGAAGGCTGGCCGCCGCCAGTATTGTTCCTCCTTGTGCCACCTGGTGCCCGGGATGGAGCAGGGCCACCAGGGAACAGGGGCCTCACAGGATAAACAGCTCCACTGAGCCATGCACCTGGCAGGGGATGGGGCAGCTCCCCCAGGTGCACACACCTAAGAATCAACACAGCAGGCCCCTCCCCCAGAAGACCTGCTAGAAGGACAGGGGAAGAGCAAGTTCTTGACCAAGCAGAGCTAGAAAGCTCCAGGGAAAGTCGAGGGATTTACGGTATATAGAAGCAGAGGATACCCCTCCTTGTTTTCCGTTTGTTTTTCCTTTTTTTTTCTTCCTTTTCCCAGAACAACTTGTTTTTAGCCACTCTGCACTGAGCAAAATGACCAGGAAGAAGAACTCACCACAAAGGAAAGAATCAGAAACAGTCCTCTCTCCCACAGAGTTACAGAATTTGGATTACAATTCAATGTTAGAAATCCAATTCAGAAGCACAATTATAAAGCTACTGGTGGTTCTGGAAAAAAGCATAAAAGATTCAAAAGACTTCATGACTGCAGAATATAGATCTAATCAGGCCAAAATTAAAAATCAATTAAATGAGATGCAATCCAAACTGGAGGTCTTATCACTGAAGATTAATGAGGTAGAAGAAAGAGTGAGTGACATAGAACACAAGGTGATGGCAGGGAAGGAAGTTGAGGAAAAAAGAGAAAAATAATGAAAAGACCATGAGGAAAGGTGAAGGGAAATAAATGACAGCCTCAGAAGGAAAAACCTATGTTTAATTGGGGTACCAGAGGGTGCCAAAAGGGACAGAGGACCAGCAATTGTATTTGAACAAATCATAGCTGAGAACTTCCCTAACTTGGGGAGGGAAACAGGCATCCGGATCCAGGAGATAGAGAGGTCACCCCCTAAAATCAATAAAAATCATTCAACACCCCAACATTTAATACTGAAACTTGCAAATTCCAAAGATAAAGAGAAAATCCTTAAAGCAGCAAAGGACAAGAGATCCCTAACTTATATGGGGAGAAGTTTTAGATTAATAGCAGACCTGTCCACAGAGACGTGGCAGGTGAGAAAGGGCTGGCAGGATATATTCACGTCCTAAGTGAGAAGCACATGCAGCCAAGAATACTCTATCCAGCAAGGCTCTCATTGAGAATAGAAGGACAGATAAAGAGCTTCCAATATAGGCAGAAACTGAAAGAATATGTGACCACCAAACCAGCCCTGCAAAAAACATTAAGGGGGACTCTGTAAAAGAAAGAGGGAGCCAAAAGAAATAATCCACAAAAACAGGGACTGAATAGGTATTATGATGACACTAAATTCATATCTTTCAATGGTAACTCTAAATGTGAATGGGCTTAATGATCCCATCAAAAGACACAGGGTTTCAGACTGGATAAAAAAGCAAGACCCCATCTATTTGCTGTCTACAAGAGACTCATTTTAGACCGAAGGACACCTCCAGCCTGAAAATGAAAGGTTGGAGAAACATCTACCATTGAAATGGTCCTCAAAAGAAAGCAGGGGGAGCAATCCTCATATCAGATAAATTAAAGTTTATCCCAAAGACTGAAGTAAGAGATGAAGAGGGACACTATATCATACTTAAAGGATCTATCCAGCAAGAGGACCTAACAATCATGAATATTTATGCCTGAATGTGGGAGCTGCCAAGTATATCAATTAACAACCAAAGTAAAGACATACTTAGATAATAATACACTAATACTGGGAGACTTCAACGTGGTGCTTTCTACAAATGACAGATCTTCTAAGCACAACATCTCCAAAGAAACAAGACCTTTAAATGATACACTGGACCAGATGGATTTCACAGATTTTTACAGAATTTTACATCCAAATGCAACTGAATACACATTCTTCTCAAGTGCATATGGAACTTTCTCTAGAATAGATCACATACTGGGTCACAAATCAATCCCCTGCATATTTTCAGACCATAATGCTTTGAAACTTGAACTCTACCACAAGAAAAAATTTGCAAGAAATTCAAACACGTGGAGCTTAAAGAGCATCCTGCTTAAAGATGAAAAGGTCGACCAGGAAATTAGAGAAGAATTAAAAAGATTCATGGAAACTAATGAGAATGAAGATACAACCGTTCAAAATCTTTGGGATATGGCAAAAGCAGTCCTGAGAGGGAAATACATCGCAATACAAGCATCCCTCAAAAAACTGGAAAAACTCAAATACAAAAGCTAACCTTGCACCTAAAGGAACTGGAGAAAAAACAGCAAATAAAACCTACACCCAGCAGAAGAGAGTTAATAAATATTCGAGCAGAACTCAATGAAATAGAGAGCAGAAGAACTGTGGATCAGATCAACAAACCCAGGAGTTGGTTCTTTGAAAGAATTAATAAGATAGATACACCATTAGCCAGCGTTATTAAAAACAAAAGAGAGAAGACTCTAATTAATAAAATCATGAATGAAAAAGGAGAGATCACCACCAACACCAACGAAATACAAATGATTTAAAAAAACATATTATGAGCAGCTATATGCCAATAAATTAGGCAATCTAGAAGAAATGAATGCATTTCTGGAAAACCACAAACTACCAAAACTGGAACAGGAAGAAATAGAAAACCTGAACAGGCTGGTAACCAGGGAGGAAATGGAAGCAGTCATCAATGACCTCCCAAGATGCAAAAGTCCAGGGCCAGATGGCTTCCCAGGGGAGTTCTATCAAACGTTTATAGAAGACACAATACCTATTCTACTAAAGCTGTTCGGAAAGATAGAAAGAGATGGAGTACTTCCAAATTCGTTCTATGAGGCCAGCATCACCTTAATTCCAAAACCAGACAAAGACCCCACCAAAAAGGAGAATTACAGACCAATAACCCTGATGAACACAGATGCAAAAATTCTCAACAAGATACTAGCCAATAGGATCCAACAGTACATTAAGAAGATTATTCACCATGACCCAGTGGGATTTATCCCCAGGATGCAAGGCTGGTTCAACACTCATAAGCAATCGATGTGAGTGATCATATCAACAAGAGAAAAACAAGAACCTTATGATCCTCTCAATAGATGCAGAGAAAGCATTTGACAAAATACAGCATCCATTCCTGATCAAAATTCTTCAGAGTGTAGGGATAGAGGGAATATTCCTCAGCATCTTAAAAGCCATTTACGAATACCCCACAGCAAATATAATTCTCAATGGGGAAGCACTGGGAGCCTTTCCCCTAAGACCAGGAACACGACAGGGATGTCCACTCTCGCCACTGCTATTCAACATAGTACTGGAAGTCCTCGCCTCAGCCATCAGACAACAAAAAGACATTAAAGGCATTCAAATTGGCAAAGAAGAAGTCAAACTCTCCCTCTTTGCAGATGACATGATACTGTATACAGAAATCACAAAAGACTCCACCCCAAGATTGCTAGAACTCATACATCAATTTGGCAGTGTCAGGATACAAAAATCAATGCCCAGAAACCAGTGGCATTTCTATACACTAACAAGGAGACTGAGGAAAGAGAAATGAAGGAGTCAATCCCATTTACAATTGCACCCAAAAGCATAAGATACCTAGGAATAAACCTAACCAAAGAGGTAAGGATCTATACCCTAAAAACTATAGAACACTTCTGAAAGAAATGAAGGAGGGCACAAAGAGATGGAAAAATATTCCATGCTCATGGATTGGCAGAATTAATATTGTGAAAATGTCAATGTTACCCAGGGCAATTTACACATTCAATGCAATCCCTATCAAAATACCATGGACTTTCTTCAGAGAGTTGGAACAAATCATCTTAAGATTTGTGTGGAATCAGAAAGGACCCCGAATAGCCAGGGGAATATTGAAAAAGAAAACCATATCTGGGGGCATCACAATGCCAGATTTCAGGTTGTACTACAAAGCTGTGGTCATCAAGACAGTGTGGTACTGGCACAAAAACAGACACATAGATCAATGGAACAGAATAGAGAACCCAGAAATGGGCCCTCAACTCTATGGTCAACTAATATTCAACAAAGCAGGAAAGACTATCCACTGGAGAAAGGACAGTCTTTTCAATAAATGGTGCTGGGACAATTGGACATCCACATGCAGAAGAATGAAACTAGACCATTCTCTTTCACCATACACAAAGATAAATTGAAAACGGATGAAAGATCTAAATGTGAGACAAGAATCCATCAGAATCCTAGAGGAGAACACTGGCAACACCCTTTTTGAACTTGGCCACAGCAACATCTTGCAAGATACATCTATGAAGGCAAAGGAAACTAAAGCAAAAATTAATTATTGGGACTTCAAGATAAGAAGCTTTTGCACAGCAAAGGATACAGTCAACAAAACTAACAGACAACCTACAGAATGGGAGAAATATTTGCAAATGACGTATCAGATAAAGGACTAGTATCCAGGATCTATAAACTCAACAGCCAAGAAATAAACAATCCAATCATGAAATGAGAAAAAGACATGAACTGAGATTTCACAGAGGAAGACATAGACATGGCCAACAGGAACAAGAGAAAATACTCCGCATGACTGGCCATCAGGGAAATACAAATCAAAACCACAATGAGATACCACCTCACACCAGTGAGAATGGGGAAAACTAACAAGACAGGAAACAACCAATGTTGGAGAAGATGTGGAGAAAGGGGAACCCTCTTGCACTGTTGGTGGGAATGTGAACTGGTGCAGCCACTCTGGAAAACTGTGTGGAGGTTCCTCAAAGAGTTAAAAATAGACCTGCCCTACGACCCAGCAATTGCACTGCTGGGGATTTACCCCAAAGATACAGATGAAGTGAAACGCCGGGACACCTGCACCCCGATGTTTCTAGCAGCAATGGCCACAATAGCCAAACTGTGGAAGGAGCCTCGGTGTCCATCAAAAGATTATGGATAAAGCAGATGTGGTTTATGTATACAATGGAATATTACTCAGCCATTAGAAACGACAAATATCCACCATTTTTTCCGACTTGGATAGAACTGGAGGGTATTATGCTGAGTGAAGTAAGTCAATCGGTGAAGGACAAACATTATATGGTCTCGTTTATTTGGGGAATATAAAAAATAGCAAGAGGGAATCAAGGGGAAAGGAGAGAAAATGAGTAGGAAATATCAGTGAGGGAGACAGAACATGAGAGGCTCCTAACTCTGGGAACTGAACAAGGGTTAGTGGAAGGGGAGGTGGGCAGGGGGATGGGGTGACTGGGTGACGGGCACTGAGGGGGGCACTTGGAGGGATGAGCACTGGGTGTTATGCTGTATGTTGGCAAATCGAACTCCAATAAAAAAACATACAGAAAAAAAAAAAGAAAAGAAAATATCTCTTTCCCATATACCTAGGTGTTTTTTAAACTTCTGCTTCTATGCTGTATATCAATGGGCCTGTTTGTTAGGCCGTCTCTTTAAGTACAGGGATACAGTTTCCTCTCAGCCTCTAGCTCTCCCAGAGGGGAACCCACTATTTTTAAAGTTCTAGGTGTTAAGCCTCACTGTAAGAACTCACACAGTTAAGCCCCTCCACTTTCAAAGCCACATGTGGAGATTCTGTCTTCCGTGTGGGTCCTCTGTGCCTGGGGTGGCTGATGGGGGGGGGGTAGGGTCTGCTCCTGTCCCTCTTTCATGTCTGTGGTGTTCCTCCCTCCTGTGAATAGTCTTGTGAGTCAGTTGGTTCCCAACCGCACATCAGTGTTTCCTACCTTTTATGGCTTGTTCTCTACATTTAGGTAGAGACAGTCTGTTTTGCCAGTCTTTGTGTTGCTTTCTGGGCTATTTGCACTGATGTGGGTGTTATCTAAGTGTATCTTTGGGGTGAGGCAAGCTTAGGATCCTCCTACTCCACCATCAGACTCTAATTTTTTTAAAATTTTATTTCCAGAAATTATATTAAATAACTGTTTGAAAACTAGTAATGAATTCCTGTAAAGTTCTTTATATGAAATTTTACTCATCATAATACTTTGGATTTACAGTAAAATCAAAAGTACCATTGTGTGTCCTTCAGTGATTTATTCATTTACGAGAAATATTTAATTGGAAAACAATAGTTCTTATCAGGGAAATGTTTTATTTATTTTATTACAATTCACAGTTACAGATCATAGTGTTCTATCCTAGAGGTAACAAACATGGTACAGTAACAAATTCATAAGAATACTTATTCTGATATTCAATTTACTTGATATCAATTATTCACCTACATGTTCAGGACAACATGCTGATTTTGGAGATACAACGATTAAAAGGCTGTTTCTTGCCCTCAAAAGCCCATGGTTTAAAAAGGAAGACAAATACATGAGAAAACACATATGCTATGTACAGAGAAGTGATGCATAATTCTTGTCCATTTTTAGCCCATTTTCATTCCTTCAGACTTGAGATTTTCACTTACATTTACTTTTTTTCTCCCGTTTTTGCTTTAATTGGCATTTGTATGCGACATATATGCCATCTTTTGTTAGTCACTCACTATGTGACATAGGTAAAAGCTTATGCCCAAGTGCTCAGGGATTATGTATCAGGTGAAGAAACTCCCTTTACTTTTATTTTTTTTTATCCAGTAAGAAATTCAGCTTTTTCCATTAGAATATGTGGTACATGTGACAAATTGCACAGATGATTATTTGAAGACTAAGCACTGTTTCAAATACTTTATGTAATCTAACACATTTAAGGACAATCTTATGAGCAGGTACTATTATCACCCCGTTTTACAGATGAAGATACCAATGCACAGAGGTATTAAGTGATTTGCTCAGATTTATGCTGTTGGTAACAAGCAGACAATCCTTGATTTGAATTTATCTTCCCTTCTCTAATATCTATCATCCTAACTGCCACACATACTGCCTTTGTGCCATGCCGGCCTAACCACTGACTGTGCTGATCTTTATTCAATGTTGTAATTAAAAACTGAAACACAAAACATATCTCTACTGAAGTTCATATACCTTTTTATGTTCTTTGGAGTACAACTTTCTGTATAAGTTCATCAAAGCTGGATTTTTCTTATTTTATGTGTTTGTTTGCTGAATTGAACTTGTGCTTAATTTGTACATGGTATAATTCAAAGGCCATAACACACCCTCCCACCTAAAAACTCCCTACTCAGAAGGAGGCAATGCACCATAGCACAGTCCCTAAGCAAGGGAGCAGCACAGACAACCAACCAATCAAGTAGGGCTGCTGTTGCTGGCTGTTGTCTAGAAGGGAGAGCATTTTCTAACTAGGATCCTTTAATGAGCTAGAGCACAAGCCAGGCAGAGACGACTGAATGGAAAAACTGCTTAAATACTATAACAAATTTATATTTTTCTCTTATGAAAAATATATTTCAAGCATATCGGAGAATTAACTATAAAAAAGAAAATGAAATTTCTTGGAACAACTTCTCTCCATCTATGGACCTCTGAAATTAAAGAAGCAGGTTATTTGCTCCCAAAACACAATGATGGTACGAGCATGGAGTAAAAGTTATAGGCATATCTGTTCAAAAAGAGAGAAAATGGAAAGAAAAAAGAAATCACCAGTTCCAAGAAATTTTGAAATCTAGTCAGGGAAATTCCATTAGGTTTAAGGGTCTGGAAATAATGTCCTGTGGCTTGTGGCCTAGGTTGTCTTGAACCGGCTATTAGTTAAAATATGGATATGAAACAACTCTGTGACGACTCAAGAAAATGAGCAGGGTATGGAAAATATATTACCTTAGATAATACCTACAGTGTCATAAGCAGAGTATCGGAAACACACAGGTAAAAGGGAGTTGAAGTTGATAAAAGTTAGGTTGAGAACAGGTAAGGGTGTGGGGTTTAGTTATGGGTTTGAGGTGCTGGTAGAATGTGGGGATGCCCATCAGAAAATACTACTCTAACAAAATAATCTTCAACATCTACTGTACATATTATTTTAGTGAATCAGGCAAAAGAATATAAGATCAAATTCTATAAATAAACTTTGAAGTTTAAACTTTTGAAAGGTGCAGAAAATGACATTTGAATATTCAATCTGTATCATATAGCTCAACTCAATTGAAAACTCAACAGTTATTTTCTCAAAGGGCTATTTAATGTTGAAAGGCTTTTAGCTTGAACCACATAAACGACTGGAAAAACACAATAGGTCTAAACCAAGAGATTTATTTTTGTTTGCCAAACTATTCATTTTATTATCAAATTTTCTAAGGACTAATCTCACTCTCGAATAAAAGCTAGCATTTACAGCTGTTATCATTACATAATTGAAACACAGCAGAATCCAAGGGTTTGGTTTGCAAGTCTCTTTATAACAGTGGCACTAATTTACAAATTCAGCAAGAGTGCCAGATTTAAATGCTGTGCCCAGCAGGAAATCTGGAATAATTGGTCCTGTTCTGTACAGACTTCATGTGAGTCTTTTTTTTTTTTTTTCATGTGAGTCTTATAATGATTGTTGAACATCTTTGACTAAGCACTACAAAGTAGAGCTGTCACTCTTTTCCCTGTTGGAGATTCTATCAGAGAGGAGAGCAAATTGAGGTCTCAAGTTACCTCTGTGGGAAATATGAGTTCAGCAAAGGCATGAATTTTATTTATGAAAATATTTTTTAAGCATTTATTTATTCATTTAAGAGACAGAGATTGAGGGCATAAGCAGGGGGAGGAGCAGAAGAAGAGGGAGAAGCAGACTTCCTACTGAGCAGGGAGCCCAACTCAGGCTCAATCCCAGGACCCAAGATCATGACCTGAGCTGAAATCAAGAGTCGGACACTTAACTGACTGAGCCGGCCAGGCACCCTAACAATAAAAATATTAAAAAGCCAACAATGTTATGATTTCATCAATCTTAATTATATTCTTTAAAAGAAAAAAATTAACCTTCAAACAGAAAGAAGTAGTGTTTATTTGCTATTACAGTTCTTATTTCTGAGAAAGCTAAGTATATTTTGAAAGCACAAATAATTCTGTAATCTGAAGTTTCAACTCCAAAAGCAAAGCTGGAATTGATAAAATGTACTCTCATGCAAAGAATTGCCCATTTATCCCACTTGGGGAAAATGGATGTGTGTGTTGTGTATATTTGTATATCCATAATACACATGCTTGACTAATACACAAATGGCTAAAATGGAAAAGGTCAAGCTTTGAAAATTGTTCTTAGAAAATGGATTTATCCAGGCAAATTTGTAGGTCAGTCTCTATATATTTTATATACCATAAGATTGAATACGAACATAAAACCAGTTTTTTCACTTCTGTTCAGAGAGGGCTTTCAGTATGTTTCCTTTAGAACATTCTCCGAAAGAACTGAAGTACAAACCTATAGAAAGCAAGAGTATTTCTATATATAACTCACAGTATAGTTAAAATCATCATACCAGCTCTTTTAAAACCTCATTGCTATGAGTGACTTCCCCTAATACTAACATCATCAATTCTTGTTTGGGTTTTTCCTCATGTGAATTTTGAATTGTAGGTCCCTGGGCTAACTGATGAGATGCACTTATGATCACATTGTTTTTAGTTCTTAGGGTGTAAGTTTTCTGGGGCTTTGCTCTTTTTTGGCATACCTGGAGATGAAAAGCATCTTGGAAAGCATGATGAAAATTCTCATTGAAGAAACCATAAATGATGGGATTGATGCTACTGTTGCAAAACGCCAGCCAGTGTGCAAAAGGGTAGATGTAGATGTTGATGACCCACAGTTCATTTAGAGATAGGTCAGCATAGTCTGACAGCATCATCAGTGTCCACAGAGGCAGCCAAGAGAGAACAAAAATCAGGGCCACGATCAGGAGCATCTTAATGACCTTCTGCTTTTTCTTGGACACCATGTGCCACTGCTCTTTGTTCTGTTTGCCTATGTGGGGCACCGTCATTTTGAAGAGTGAAATTCCAATCCTTCCATACATGATGACAATGAGGGACAGGGGAGCTAGGTAGATGTTGGCAAACAGCACAGTGGTGTAGATCTTCCTCATTTCTTGATTTGGCCAGTCTTCCCGGCACCAGTAGACTGGACTGGTTTTATTTTGGGAGTTGAGTCTCACTTGGTAATATTTTTCTTCTTGTACATGTAACATTATTGCAGATGGGGACATAATGACAATGGCCAGGACCCAGATGATTACAATAATGATAAAAGCTGTCTTGATAGTGAGCTTTGGCTTAAAAGGGTAGACAACACACCAGAACCTGCAATTAAAGACAACTATCAGTGGAACACTGCCTTATAACTTCTAACCAAGTTGTGAATTAAATTTCATTCTCTCACATTCCCCTCAAAAACCTTGAAAGTTACGATTTGCAACAGAGAGGCATTCATTGGTATTTTTTGGTAACTGATATAAATTTCAACTCAAAGTATGATTATCTTTAATATTATAAATAATTATTATTATATTAATAATAATTAAAGTAACCATTAATATTATTAATATTAATAACAATAATTACTATTAATAATAAAAGTGACCATGGTATCTAGCATATATTGAACGTGAATATTTAGTATTCTGTCCCAGATTCTGTTTCATTGGTTTGCATTAATTTTCTCCTTAAGGTTCCCCACTTAAAAGAGGGCAAAATAGGCTTAGAAAGGGTAAAAAAAAATCTTTCCCACAAGTACACATGATTTTAACACAAGTAGTATATTTTGTTAAACTCTCCTTCATGACCTTCTATGCTCGGTCAGTTGAACATTAACAAGGATGACATAAACAGAAGCTTGAGCGATGACACAGAGGCACCCATCCAAACCACAGAATTATGAGAAATGCTTAAGCATTATTGTTTCAAGCCACTAAGTGTTTGGGTGGCTTGATTCACAGCTGTAATAGTCTGAGAGTTTCCATTATGAATTCTGATTACATGCCTTCCAGATGTTCTATGTCCTTTGGTGAGCATGGAAATTCAGTATCAGTATGTAGAATAACCTGGTTTCATTTTACTGCAGTTTTGCTATTGTGAGTCTCGGTGTTATTATTCATACTCACTATGATAATTATAATGATACCATATACAACTGTATAATATTTTATATTTTTCAGAGTACTATCAATCACCTACTTAATCTTGGGTTGTTGTAATTATCCTGTAAAATGGAAATATGAAAATTACTACTTTCCAGATCTGAAGATAAGAAGACTTAAAGCTTTTTAGTGGCTTACCAGCAGCTCCATATTTATCTGACGTATCTTCATATACTAATTAACTTGAACGTTGATGGTTCTGTTGTTCTTTATTGCATATGTAAGGTCTGCTGCCTTAACCTCCAAGTTTTCTTTTAGTCTTCTAATTAATGAGTTCCCCATCTACTCACCCTTAAATTATAGATAACTTCATAGGCACAATTCTAGTTATCTTGCTCTTTTTGTAAGTCAACTATTGGGGCTTCACATATTTTTTTTTCATTTATTCAACAAATACATGTATTCAGAGAGGCAAAGATAAACATGTCAGAAAATGCTCTCTGCCAGGAAACAATGAAAATATTATGTAATTATGCTCAAGTCATGGTAGAGTTTAGACTTAGCCACTGCATTAGTCAGGGTTCTCTAGGGAAACAAAGCCAAAAGTATGTATAAATATATAGAAAGATATTTATTTTAAGGGATTGGCTTATGCAGCTATGGAAGTTGAGAAGTCCCAAGATCTGCAGTTGGCAAAATGGAGACCCAGAAGAGCCAATGGTATAGTTCCAGTTCAAATCTGAGGGCTTGAGAATAGGACAACCACTGATACACATTCCAATCCAAAAGCCATCAGGCTCCAACCCCAGAAGAGCTAATTGTTGTAGTTTGAGTCTGAAGCAGAAAAAGACTCATGTCTCCGCTCAGCAGGAGGAGTTCTCTCTTACTTGCAGGAAGGTCAATCTTTTGTATTTGGGCCTTCAACTAATTGAGTAAGGACCACCCATGTTAGGGAGGGCAGTCTTTTATTTAGTCTATTGATTCAAATGTTAATCTCATCAAACACACCTAGAATAATGTTTGACCAAATATCTAGGCATCCCATGCACAGTCCATTTCACACATAAAATTAATCACCACAACCAGTTAGGGAAAAATATCCCAAGTATTCTATCTCAAGTCTTGTTCTGGACCAGTGAGCACCCAGAAGTGATGGGATTTGAAGAGTAACTAGAAGTTGAAGAGAGAAGGAAGGTTCAAGGATAAATCTTAAGATTTTCATTTAGATTGGGTTTGTGATCCTGACATTCACTGATGGGAAAATGAGAAAAGGAGCTTTTATTTATTTTTTTTTCAAAGGTTTTCTTTTTCTTTTTTTTTTTTTTTAGTTTTTTAATTTATTTATTTATGATAGTCACACAGAGAGAGATAGAGAGGCAGAGGGAGAAGCAGGCTCCATGCACCGGGAGCCCGATGTGGGATTCGATCCCAGGTCTCCAGGATCGCGCCCTGGGCCAAAGGCAGGTGCTAAACCGCTGTGCCACCCAGGGATCCCAGAAAATGAGCTTTTAAAGTTTTCTTTGTGGAGGACCGGTAGGAATGAAAGTTGAATTCTGGGCCGGTTTATTTTGAGGTGCTTGTTGTTGGATGTGCAGGTGAAGTTATTCAGGAGGTATTTTGAACATAAATATGAAATTTAGGAGAAAGAATCTAGAGAAATAGTTTTGGGAGATTTTTTGTAGTTTGGCTTCCTCTAAGAGCTAACCCTAAGAAAGGCATTTAGGCGCCAGTTTCTCAAATAGAGATGAAGGTATGATTTTAAAACAAGTTCAATTTGGGGCACCTGGGTGATTCAGTCAATTAAGCATCTGCCTTTGCCTCAGGTCATGATCTCAGGGTCCTGGGATCAAGCCCCATATCAGCTCCCTGCTCAGCAGTAGGTTTACTTCTCTCCCCCCTCTGTAATCACTCAAATCTTAAAAAAAAAAAAAGTTCAAATTCTTTAACATACCTTCCAAAGGCCATTGAATATGGAATGGCCTTAGTAATACTTCTTTTTTTTTTTTAAGATTTATTATTTATTCATGAGAGACACACAGAGAGAGGCAGAGACACAGGCAGAGGGAGAAGCAGGCTCCCTGCAGGGATCCCAGGGGATCCCAGGACCTGGGATCACGTCCTAAGCCAAAAGCAGATGCTCAACCACTGAGCCACCCAGGCATCCCTGTGACTCAATTCTAATGAGTAGGATGCAGAAGGGACACTGTGTGACTTTCACTACCACTCTCTCTTAGGACACACCTGTGAGAAGTTCAGCTACCTTGAAGCTGCCATGCTGTGGAGACCATATGGGGCCTGCGAAGCCCCAGTTCTTTGTCCTAGATGTTCAAGTCTTCTCAGTCTGGGCACCAAATAAGAGAAAGGCATCATTCCTGGCCTTGGAGCTGCCCCTTTAGTGCCAAGTGGAGCAGAGATGAGGTATATTTCTCCAATTAGTGAAGCTGCCCTCATCATAGATTTGAAAGCACCATGAGGCACTAAGTGGCTTGTTTGGGGAGGGGCCTTGTTATACTGCAATAGATAACTGAAACTATAGAGAAATAATACACGGATGGGAAGGCAGGAAGCAAAGGCTGTGTCATATCATAGCAGGTGACCATATTTTCATCACTTTATAAAAGTCCTAAAACATGACAGATACGGATGACATTTTTTTTGGTAGGTCTATTTAATCCTAATCCTATTCCATTTTATTCAGAAATCCTAATGTTGTTATGTATCCTTTCTGTCAGTGTATTTATGCTTTTACAATATTAGTCTGCACCTAAAACATTTTAAATTCTATGTTATGGCACTTTATTATATGTATCATTCTACAGCTTTGAGATCGTATGCTTTTGAAATTTATGCATCTTAGTATATACATTGATCTAGTTCCTTAATTTTAGCCACCATATAGTTAATAAATATAGTACAATATACTTATTATTTTAACCTTACTTTTTAAAATGAAATCTCTGTTTAAGAGGCATACTAGTAACAGTGAAAAAGAAATTCAGGGATATTTAATACTAAATGTAATGTGACAGTAAACCTGATAAGCTCAAGACTCAAGTAGAAAATGCAAAGGATATTAGTTTTTCAATTCATTGTAGAGATAACATAAATAATCGTAAAATTAAGGTATAGTATTACAAATTTATGACAAAATAGTAGCACCGTTACTAGTATAAAGTAAATATTAGTATGAATTAGTATGCAAAAAACTAATAGTAACAGGATGCAGTAAACTTGGAAATAATTAGCTGCCAAATTTCAATGTAAAAAAGGTATCTTTGGCATTTGGTGGTTAGCATATATTGTAAATTCTGTTCTCTTTACTTGGAAACCAAAATGCCAGATCAATAGGATGGGTTCTTAGAAATAGATTACATTGAAAATAGAATCTACCAAGTTGTTTTTTGATATCAACAGTTCTATTGCAATTTCACGTTTTTTCAACACACTCTATCCTGTGTGTTGTTGATTGCTTGTTTTTTGTCTTGTTTTGTTTTGTTTTGTTTTGTTTTTTTCCTTTTCTTCACTTGGGGATATAGCCTTCAGGTAATTGTTCAGTTTCCCTCTCAAATCTAATTGTCATCGCCACTGCTTTACATCCACTCCCATGTAGGTTGTTACAAAAGTTTAACTGTTCTTCCTTTCTCCAATCTTGCACAACTCCAAACCTTTTCTACCTGTTTTTCTAAAATGAAAATCTAGTCATTATTCCCTTGTATAAAAAAACTTCAGTAGCTCCCTGCTGTCTTCAAGACAAATGGAGGACAGGCCCACAAACAACCCATTTGCCTCTTTATGTGCCATTCCTCCCTCCCATGTTCTAGCTAGCGTGCCTCTCTGCATTTATCTTGACAAGTATCCTACTATTTCAAGAGATGCTCCCTCTGTTTCTTCCAAAATTTCTTGAGGGATCAGATATGACGTCTTCTGTGAACCCAACACTTTCTATCCTGAGAGGTAATTTGATCACTCTCTCCTTTGTACAATTGTTATATTAGTATTACTTGTAAGTATTTGTTAATGTGTCTATCTGCCTCTACCAGAGTGTGGACTCCTTTAGGTAGCACTTTGTCTAATTTGTTTTAGATGATATACAGCCCAGCACAGTACAGGCATACCTCAACACTATGTGAAGATGAATGTATTAGTAAATTCTCTCTTAAAATCTGGATGAAATTTGATTTATTTCACCACATTTCCACCATTGGAAAATTCAAGATCCTAGTGAAAACTAGTATAACTATGATGTTAAAGACTTTGTGTCCCCCCCCAAAATTCGTACCTGGAATAAGGGTTAGGGTTTTAATCCTGATTGCATGGTATTAGGAGGTAGGACCTTTTGGAGGCAATTAGGTTCAGATAAGATCAAGAGAGTGCGGTCCTTATTATGGGATTAGTGACCTTTTAAAAAGAGGAGACCAGAGCTCAAGGCTCCAAAGAGAAGATGGCCTTCTGCAGACCTGGAAAAGGTTTCTCACCAGACTCAGAGGCTACTAGTATCCTGACATTGAACTGCCCAGTCTCCAGAACTGTGAGAATTAAATTTCTGTGTTTCAGCCATGCAGTCTATCATATCTTGTTATAGCAGCCCAAACTAAGATATATATCATTCCTAATTATTTAATTTTAAAATATGAAAATTTTGGTAGTCTTATTAATCTTAAAAGAGTAGGATATCATATTTTGGACAGACATATCAGATTTAGTAGATTATACATTTTGGTGCTGACTTACCTATCCACAGCTATCGCAACTAAAGTAAAGACTGAAGCCGCAACTGGAATCCCCTGGATGAATCCACTGATCTTGCACATTGTGCTTCCAAAGGGCCATCCTGAAAGGGGTATGAAAGAATCTTTGAATGGATCATATATTTTTAAAAAATTTCATCAAAAATATGAACAGAAAAGCATGGATATCAAGACTGATAAAACTATTTCCTAAATGATATCCAGGGAACAATCAGTGTTTCCCATTATTTTCATTAATTTCTCCAGATCCCTTTTTAGCATATTAATAATAGTGTCAGAACTTATATAGTATTATCTTTTAACTTATCTAATCCCCTAAACAGGCTTTTGAAGGCTTTATTCTCCTCCTCATGATATAGATTAGGCAGTAAATACAGAAATATCACATACCTTGCCACAGCTAGTTAGAGACATAATTAGGATTTCAACCCCAACCTAAATCATTAGCCCTTATGTAATAAATACCTTTAAATGAATAAGACAGGAAGAATATTGGTTTTATAACTTGGAAATATAGCCCATAAATTATGAGTAACAGGAGTTATATGTAGAATAAATAAAATTAGTATTTATTCATATATAATGCAATGAGACAACTAACCCCAGAGGTACAGTGTTATAGAGTGAATGTTTGTGTCACCCCCTCACACACCAAATTCATAAATTGAAGCCTTATGCCCTAATATATTTGGAGGGAGGGCCTTTAGAAAGTATATATTTTAGATAATACTTTAGGGTGGTGCCCACATGATGAGATTAATGCTATTAGAAGAGGAGGAAAAGACAGAGCTTTCCTATGAACATGCAGCCTCTGATGTGGTAAGGAAATAAATGTCTGTTGTTTAAGCCACCTGCTCTATGGTATTTTGTTATAGTAGCCCAAGCTAACTAAAACATACTTTGAGAATAAAGAGCACTTTGCATGAACAAAAGTAGTCTATTTGAATTACTGTCTAATCAAACCTCATTTACTGTAATGTTTATAAAAGAAATAGAACAGGTTGATATAACCACCCATCTGCTATTACAGGAAAGTAATAATATTCTTTCACTAGCAACTATTCTAGTTTCACAAGACAAATTTTAAAAATCTGAGAAATATGCAACATTAATTTTTTTAAAAAAGATCATACAATTTATTTGTAAAAAAGATATTTACCTAATTTAAAATATTCCCAATATCTAAATAATCCAAGGATATATATATATATATATATAAAAACAAACATTTTGTCATCTATCCAGACCATTTTATTTTTAATTTTTTTAAAGGATTTTATTTATTTATTCATGAGAGACACAGAGAAAGAGAGGCAGAGACATAGGCAGAGAGAGAAGCAGTCTCCATGCAGGGAGCCCAATGAGGGACTTGATCCTGGGACCCCAGGATCATACACTGGGCCGAAGGCAGGCTCTCAACTACTGAGCCACCCAGGCATCCCTATCCAGACCATTTTAATATGGATGCTTGAGTGACTGTACCTAATAAAAACCAAGAGAGTGCATGTTTTCCCAGTCCTAAAATTTATTTGGCTGTTATAATATTAAACAAAGAGACAAAAAGGAGCTCTGTGCATAGCCTTTGGTCAAAAATAAAGAATAAGTTTATGACTCATCTCATCTCCTCACTTAAATTCCACTGAAGTGAAAGCACTAGGGAAAAGAGAACTCAAAAAGAATATAAAGCTGGGAAAATAACACAACTGGCTGAATTATGAGTAAATGTAACCAGATGCCATTTGGTGTTCCCCTGGCCAGTGAAAGGATTACTCTTTCAGGAGGTGGAAGCAAAGGGCCTCTAGACTCTGAGTGATCAGGTGCAGGTGGAGTGGATATCACAAGGGTTAAGTAAAAGTATATGCTCTGCATGTAATACCATTGACCAGAGACCCACTGAGCTCTGGAATGCAGACTGTATTATGATTCCTGTGGCAATAGATCAGAGACTTTTACTTCCGGGGAATGTGATCTTTCCAAGAAAGATCTGCACTGATGTGCAGAATTTGACAGTTGTGAATTTCCCGATGAATGGCCCAGACTAATGATACAGAGAGTGGGGCTAACCTCAAACCTAAGGCACGCAGAGATCCAAGGCAGCCATACCATGTCTCACTCTGAAACACAAACAGCTAAGTAGCAATTGAAATAAGGGAAACGTCAAATACAGAAGCAACTAAAATGAATAGGAAAAACGAAACTTGGATGCCTGAGTGACTCAGTGGCTCAGTATCTGCCTCCGGCTCAGGGCATGATCCTGGGATCTGGGATTGAGTCCCACATTGGGTTCCTTGTAGGGGGCCTGCTTCTCCCCCTGCCTGTGTCTCTGCCTCTCTCTCTCTCTCTCTCTCTCTCTCTCTGTCTCTCATGAATAAATAAATAAAAACTTTAAGACAAAAAAAAAGAGAAAAGAAAGTTAAGAGAAAACAAATATAAATCAGGTAGGTGAAAATGAAAAAAAAATATTATAAACCTCTAGCCAGATGTATCAACAAAAAAGAAAGGACACAAAATTCCAAATGAAAGAGAAAAAAAAAACCAACACCACAGAAATATAAAAAATTAGAAAATTATGAAAAGCTATATGACAACAAATTAGACAAACTACAAGAAATGGATAAATTCCTAGAAACATATAACCTACCAAAACCAAAACAGGAAGAAATAGAAAATTTGAACAGAATTAGTAATCACAAACTCCCAACAGAAGTCCAGGACCAAATATTTACTCTCCTCAAACTATTCCAAAAAATAGAGAAGGAAGGAAACCTTCCAAATTCATTGTATGGGGCCAGCATTACCCTAATGCCAAAACCAGATAAAGACACTATTAGAGAGAGAGAGAGAGAGAGAGAGAGAGAGAGAGAGACAGAGAGAGAGAGAGACAGAACCACAAGCCAATATCTCTGATGAACACAGATGCAAAAATCCTCAACAAAATACTAGTCAATGGAATCTAACAATACATAAAAAAAATTATCCACCACAATTAAGTGGGATTTATTCCTAAATTGCAAGAGTGGTTCAATATTCACAAATCAATCAATGTGGTATATCACATCAACAAGAGAAAGGATAAAAACCATATGTTCATTTTGATAGTGGCAGAAAAAGCATCTGACAAGATTCAACATCCATTCATGATAAATACCTTCAACAAAGTAGGGTTTAGAGGGAATATACTTCAACATAATAAAGACCATATATGAAAAGCCCACAGCTGATATCATCCTTAATGAGGAAAACTAAGAGCTCTTCTCCTAAGATCAGGAATAAGAGAAAGAGGTCCACTCTCATCACTTTTATTATTTTATTTTTATTCAGCATAGTACCATAAGTCCTAGCCAGAGCAATCAGACAACAAACAGAAATAAAATAAAATCAGTAAGGAAGAAAGAAGTAAAACTGTCACTATTTGCAGATGACCTGATACTCTATATTGAAAATCTGACTCTGCCAAAAAAACTGCTAGAACTGATACACAAATTCAGTAAATGATATAAAATCAATGTACAGATATCTTTTGCATTTCTATACACTAGTAATGAAACTGCAGAAAGAGAAATTAAGAAAACAATCCCATTTCCAATTGTATCAAAAATAAGATTACCTAGGAAGAACTCTAACTGAAAAGGTTAAAGACCTACACTCTAAAAACTATAAAACACTGATGAAATAAATTGAAGAGGACACAAAGAAATGAAAAGACATTCCCTGCTTATGGATAGAAGGACGAATATTGTTTTTTTTAAATTTTTTTAAGGACGAATATTGTTAAAATGTCTATACTCTGAATCCCTATCAAAATATAAACAAGCATTTTTCACAGAACTAGAACAAATAATCCTAAAATTTGTATGGAACCACAAAGGACCTCAAATAACCAATCTTGAAAAAGAAAAGCAGAACTGGAGGCATCACAATTCTGGACTTCAAATTATATTATAAAGCTGTAGTAAGCAAAACGGTATTGTACTAGCACAAAAATAGGCACATAGTTCAATGAAACAAAATAGAAAATCCAAAAATAAACCCACAACTATATGGTCAATTAATCTACAACCAAGCAGGAAAGAATATCCAGTGGGAACAAAGTCTTTTCAACAAAGTGTATTGGGAAAACTGGACCATTTTCTTATGCCATATACAAAAATAAATTTGAAATGGATTAAAGACCTGAAACCATAAAAATCCTATAGAGAAAACAGACAGTAACTTCTCTGTCATTATAGCAACTTTTTTCTGGATATGTCTCCGGAAGCAAAAGAATAAAAGCAAACACTATTGGAATTTTATCAAAATAAACTTTGCATGGTGAAGGAAACAATCAACAAAACTAAAAGGCAACCTATGAGATTAGAGAAGATATATAAAGAACTTAAACAACTCAATATCCAAATCCAAATAATCATATTAAAAAATGGGCAGAAGATATGAACAAACATTTCTCCAATGACAACATACAGGTGACCAATAGATGTATAAAAAGATGCTCATCAGCACTTGCCATCAGGGAAACAGCCCAAGTGTCCATTGACTGGTAAATAGGTAAAGGAGATTGTGTGTGTGTGTGTGTGTGTGTGTGTGTGTGTGTGTGTGTGTGTGTGGTATAAGATATTATTTGGCCACAAAAAAAAAAAAAAAAAAGAATGAAATCTTACCATTTGCAACTACATGGGTGGACCAAGAGAGTATAGTGCTAAGTGAAGTAAGTCCATCAGAAAAAGATGAATACCCATACGATTTCGTGCCTATGTGAAATTTTTTTAAAGATTTTTATTTACTTATTCATGAGAGACACAGAGAGAGAGAGAGAGAGAGAAAGAGAGAGAGAGAGAGAGAGAGAGAGAGGCAGAGGGAGAAGCAGGATCCATGCAGGAAGCCCGACCTGGGACTCGATCCCGGGACTCCAGATCACTCCCTGGGCTGAAGGCAGGTGCTAAACTGCTGAGCCACCCAGGGATCTCCATGCCTATGTGAAACTTAAGAAACAAAACAAACTAGCAGAGGAAAAAGGAGAGAGGCAAAACAAGAAACAGACTCTTCACTAATGGTTACCAGAGGGTAGGTGGGTAGGAGGATGGGTTAAATAGGTTATGGAGATTAAGGAGTGCGCTTGGCATGATGAGCACCAGGTAATGTATGTAAAATTTTTTAATAAATTTATTTTTTATTGGTGTTCAATTTGCCAACATATAAAATAACACCCATTGCTCATCCCATCAAGTGCCCCCCTCAGTGCCTGTCACCCAGTCACCCCCATCCCCCGCCCTCCTCCCTAGTTCATTTCCCAGAGTTAGGAGTCTCTCATGTTCTGTCTCCCTTTCTGATATTTCCCACTCATTTTTTCTTTCCCTTTTATTCCCTTTCACTATTTTTTATATTCCCCAAACGAATGAGACCATACAATGTTTGTCCTTCTCCAATTGACTTACTTCACTCAGCATAGTACCCTCCAGTTCCATCCACGTGGAAGCAAAGTGGGTATTTGTCATTTCTAATGGCTGAGGAATATTCCATTGTAATGTATGTAATTTTTGAATCACTATACTGTACATTTGAAAGTAATATAACACTTAGCTGGAATTAAAATAAAAAGATAAACCTCAGAGATATAACACATTGTATTGATGAAATGTTCATGATAGTTTAAGAAACACACAGAAAATAAAAATAACTCAAAGAATTTAAAATATGACAACAGAAATGTAGACTTCAATATAATATCTGGAAAGAAAATTAAGAAAATCTTTGAAAATAGAACAATAAGGAACAGAAAATGAAAAAGATATTTAAAAAGTCAATCTAAAGCCTCCAATATCTGGCTAGCATGAATTGAAAAAAATAAAATGAAGAGAATTATACAAGAAAATTCCCAAAAATTAAGTGGCATTCTATTCTTGATTGAAAGGATCTGGTTTGTTTCCAACACAATAAATGAAACATAAAAAGACTTATCCAAAGTATAATTGCCTGAAATTCAGAGCACTATAGATAAAGAGAAGCCCTGAGAGTTTTCAGGAAAAACAAAACAAAATGCAAATCAGGATAAAAGAAACAGGAGTCTAATGTTAATAGATTTTTCAGCAGTAATATCAGGTTTCTCTGTAGTAACAATAAAGACATTTCCGTTAAAATTTTAAGGGGAAAAATGTCCAGCCTTGAATACTTTATACCGCTATCTATAATCAAATATTAAGGCAGAGTAAAGATAATTGCAGACTAGATCTCAAGTGATTTTATTTTTTATTTATTTATTTATTTATTTATTTATTTATTTATGCCAAGTAAGCCTTTATATTTTTGATCTTTTACAATGCAGATATTTTTAATGGATGACAATATATCTGCATCATAAACTTGCCTTTAGACAAGTGATTTTTTAAATATTAATGCACACTTTCTCAGGTAAGCGTTAGAGAAATAAACCATAAAAGAATATATAGGCTTCAAAAACGGGATTGAGCATGAAGAGAGGTGAAGAGAATTGCTAGAGTCTCAGTGAAGGGACATCCCAGAGCAACAGCTCCATGCCTGAAGAGCAAGATGTCTGAATAGAAATGAAAGGTTAAAGAGCACCAGGAGGGAAGATCTCCAGAAAAAAAAAAAAAAAAGATGCAATCTGCAGGTTGCCTGATATATTTGAAGGTATTTACAAGAACTTAACGCGTCTGGGAGAGAATTTGAGGATATATGACTTATAAATAGTACATACTCCAAACTAAGCAAATCAAAATATGATGCTTTTATTAAATCCAAGAAAACATTTCATAAGAAAGAAATTGATATCCTACCACTCTACCTGCCTCAGTAGGGCTAAGATGCATATAATAATAGGAATGTTTACTCTGCATACTGACTTAACTGGAAATTATAATTACATTGGGAAAATGAGAGGAAGCAAATAATGTGAAGGTGTATTTGTATGTCTATATAAATGCATCTGATTGCCTTTCTACACAATTCCAGCCAATCCTGTTTTCTCAACTCCACTTTTGGCAGTATCTGACAGTTGCTATGGATTTATGTTCTTTTGTTCTATGTCATTTCAGTGGAGTCTGGTGAGGGAAACTACCTCTTGCGGTAGGAGATATTTAGTACAACTAAAGTGCCTCTCCCACAGTGTGAACAAAAAACATTACAATGGAAACATGTTGCTTAGAAATATGAGAGTAACTACCAAAGATGAAGGCAAGATGCTGAATGTGACTGCCTCCTGTGAATGGGAAGGGTAATAATGTGTATGGAGAAGTTGAGATAATACTTTCATTATAAATATTTATGGGGGGGGGAACTGAGAACATTTCTTGCTGGCAAAAATGTTTCTTGAGAGCAATAACAATTCGAATCAATTTTTTCATTTCTTTTGCTTAATAGAGTACCTTAAAAATGTACATTTTTGATAATTTTTTTAAAATGCTAGACCTCACAAAAAATGCAGAATCTATGAGTACACATGCTCGAAGAGGCACTCTAAGACTCTCCCTGGCTCCCACTCCATAGAAAAGAAGGAAAAAGAAGTCAACTCTAAAGAGAAACCTCTTATTCTTCACTAAACACATCCTGAATACTATGAAAAGCTAAGAACTATGATAGGGCTCATGCTGTTCTAAATATTTTTGATATCATTTCTTCTCCTAAAATGTTTTTAAATTAAATTAATTTAATTAAATTAAATTAACATATCCTGTATTATTAGCTTCAGAGGTAAAATTTAGTGATTCATTGGTTGCATACAACACCCAGTGCTCATTACTTCAAGTGCCCTCCTTAATGCCCATCACCCAGTTACCCCATCCCCCCACCCACCTCCTATCATTTTTTCTTATACTGATTTGGAATATATCTTGAATACTGTTCATTAATTAATACAACAAATACTTCTTAAGAAGGTACTTATGTACCAATATTGTTCTGGGAGCTGGAGATACACTGCCCCTGCACTTCAGGAGTATATAATGTAGTGATGCAAGCCAGAAGGACTGTAGGCTAGTACTCTAACAGCTACAATGTGAAGTTACTAATGTTGCATATGTACATTACCACTGAAAAACTACCACTTTTTGAGAAATCAGGGACTGCTGCTCCATCTTCCCTCAAAAACTATTGGAAATCTCCCTAGCTAACCACAAGAGTGAAGACATTGTATCACTGGAAACCAGACTTACCAGTTTCTTGAGCTTTACAGTGTATAATATTACCAATAATATTCCTACCACATTATATGTGCCCTGAACTATATCAAGAAAATTCAAAGTCTTCAGTAAGAAATGATAGATCTGATTCTCTGATGACCTGCAGTGAATTCTCTGTAAAAATGAATCTCTACTCTTCATCTCTGTCACTTGCTTTATTTTTACCCCTACTTCTTATTATTCTCAACTACTTATGCTATATCTATTGGTTTATTGTCTCTCTCCTCTCTTAGAATGTAGAAGCTGTGAGGGCAGTTACCTGGAGCAGTTCTTGGAATTCCATAAATATTTGCAAATGAATAGATGGCCCTGCCAGGTGCAGGGATAGGGGACAGACATTTCCTCCCGTTATCCTTGCACTGCACACAAATCGACATACCTGCTATAATATTGTCCAGCAGCGGGATAGGCATACAAAATATGCCAACCAATAAATCGCTTATTGCCAGGTTCAAGATAAAGAGATTAGTGACTGAGTGCATATGTTTGTTCTTCATTACAGTAAAGCACACCACCGTATTTCCCACCATACACAGGAAGAAGATCAGAAAGTAGGAAATAATGAAGATTGCTGCCACTTGAGGCTGGTGAAGATAGTAGTCCACATAGGTAATGTTGATAACTGAGTATAGGTGATACTTGGTGTCATTGACACTCCAAATGTCATGCCAGTTTTCTGAAGAGTTCGAGTCCCATTTCTCACTCATGACGGACCTCAATGAAAGAGAAGTAGAAAAGAAAAAATATAATTAGAAGCCAGTAGAACATAAGTTCTATATCTGAGTTTAAGAGGAACACTTTTAAAATGCTAAGGGATTTTGATGGTCCTTCTATAATCTTTAATGTTTCATGGAACTGAGTTATAAATAAAGCATTCAAATTATTAGGGTCTTAACCAGGAGGGTTTGAAATTTCCACTTTAGTATTATTTTTTATATCCTCAATATCCTCTGTGTTTCACTTTATTATACCTCCTATCCATTTGCAAAGTTTTAAGGGAAATTCTGTTAGCTAAACCTTTTAAAACTCCCCTTTCTCCTGTCTTCAGGTATCATAAACTGTCAAAACCTACTTGTTCCTTTAAGGCTTACATGTTTTTAGCTTTCCTGGCAATTTAAACAAGATGAGGTGTCTATGTCTTCAAAACTGCCTTTGAAATAAGCTTCTTGTAGACCCCTTATTCTGCTTTGACTCAATTAACCGAATATTCTCTTTATATATGAACAGGTAGCCACTATGCTGTGAATTTCTTAAAACAAGTCCATGCTACTTGCCTTAGTTTCACTTAACATAATTGCATTCACATAGTATGTATTTGATAAATATTTTTATTTAGAATCTATATACCTTCATGAAGACATTTCAGTCAACCTTGTGTGTCAGAGGTCCTCAAGAACATGCCTAGGTTTGGTGGTTTACTGGAAAGATTCAGAGGTTTAGCATATAGTGTATTCACAGCTAATATTTATTATAGCAAAAGGATACAAAGAAAAATTGGCAAATAATAAGACACAAAGGTAAAATCTGCAGGAAACCAGTCACTAGCTTCTAAGAGTCTCTCTCACTGGAGTCACACAGTGGGTTAATTCTTCCAGCAATGAGTTTGACAACATTTGTGAAGTGCTGTCTACCAGGAAAGCTCCTTAGAAACTCAGTGCCCCAAGATTTTAATTGGAAAATGGTCACATGATACCTTCCTCCTGCCAGTATCAAAATTTCAGACCCCCAGATGAAAAGTAGGTGTGCAGTATGAACAACGTTGTTTGTCCAGACTAGGTATAATGAGCTGTTCTTATCACTTATGGACACTTTATATCAATATAGGGAACCTTTTCTGATTTAAGCTCCCAGGCTCCAACCAAGGGCAAACCTTGCAAGTAGTCCTTAATGAAGATAGCAGGCTCAGGCCCGCTTGTTAACTCTTTTCTGCATACCTTGTAAATTGATTGGACAGAAGGTTATATGTGCCCTTAACAGAAAGTGAATTTGACAGTAGACTTACACAGTTGAGCTCCCACAAAAATCTTCACTTTTTGGCAGTGGTTTCAATTAAGAATCTGTAAAGACTCTAACCTATGGAGTTTAAACATGCTGCTTCACTCCTATCACCTAAAGAATCAGCTGTCTGAAAGAAGAGTCTATATTCTTCATTCCTATATCAAATACTTATTAAAGTGACCAAGTCTGCAATAAATTGTCACCCATCGTGAGCTATGCCAGACACACGCAAGTGAACTATGACCACCACTCCCCATTTTGGTTATCCATTTCTCCTTGGACTTTGTCCTGTTGCCTCTATTACTATGGTGTTATTATTAATTTTACTGCGTTCTTCATTTTTTCCTTTTCTTTCCCCTATGTACCCATATGAAGACTTAAGGACAAGAAGGTGGCAGTATTTACTTCCTTCTATGTTGGATGATCTAAACTAAACTCTGATGATTATTCCTAAAAGTTATTACAGTGATTAAGTAACTAATTTATGAAAACTTATTGCTAAAATAATTGAAAAGGAGAGTGAGGGAAAATGGGAAGGATAGAAATGTTATAAATGCACATGCTTAAACTGGAGGTGAATCATTAGCCATCGTTATAAGACATTAATAATGCCTAATATTTCAATTTTCAAAGCACTTTCAAATATATCACAATATATTTGAAATATATTTGACGTCAGCATTTTTTTATTTTTATTTTTTATTATTTTTTAATTTTTTTGGACATCAGCATTATGGAGGCATAAGATGTCCCTCCTTTTGCATGCCCTCTTGACAATGAAAATTCAACATCTGTCTGCGAACAGAAGTGTTTCTGTGGGAGCTGTGGGATCCAGCACCCACAGCTGTGGAGGAGAAGTCCTACTCACCTGTGTACTGGGTAAGAGACGGACAGACCTCCTATGGCTGTGGAACCAGCAGAAGCCCATGAGCTGGCCCCAGTCCCTTCCACCACCGTGCAGTAAAACCTGGCCAGGGCTGAATTAGGAAGATGAGTGAGCCTTTGTAGAAATCCAGGTTTCCTGAGGAGAGATTCTAGCACTCTCTTGGAGCAAAACAAGCAAAAAACAGAAATGAATCTGGAGTCATTGGAGAGGGGAGGAGGAACTTTGCCAGTGCCACTCTCTCAGATCTGTTCCTGGCTAATAGCCAATATTGGCGAAAAAATTGTTGGACTTCTTTTCACTGGAAAAAGACTGGGTTCCCATTAACTTGTAATCTGAAAAAAAGAAGAAACACATGGCCCTGAATAATACTGTTGTTACTAATGCATGGTGTGTCAAATGTTGCATAAGTCTCTGTCAAAGCTAAATCATATACTAGAGGTCTGTGATTTCATTGCTAAAATTAAGTGAAAACCAGACTTATGCAAATGATGCCCCTCCAGATAAGACAATGCATTTAAAGCTGAGTTGAACCTGATTGATAGAAAAAGTGTTAAAATTGGTTATCCAGAGGAGGAAGAGAATTGGACTTTAGAAACATTGCACATTCAATTAAATGTCTCCATCAAATTATACAGAAAGTTTCAAATAACTGTGCATAATTGAAGATAAACAGTAATCGAGATTGCAAAAGGACACCAAATACCTTTATACATACAGTTCATACAGTCGCTATGAAGTGTTTTATTCCCTCCTCCCCCCACCACTGGGCCTTCAAATCAAATCTTGGTGGTTATCACAGCATTAGAAGCATATTCCTTACTGAAAATATTAAAGGAAATGGAGTAAGACAAAAAATAACAATGAGAAATGTGTGGCAAAGAAATATTAACTGAGGTCAGAAAGAATTTGGGGAAGACGTTAAAGCAGCCAGCCAGTAATCCTTTTCTGCCCCAGACATAGGAGAATACCCCCCAGGAAAAGAAAGGAAGACTGATGATTCAGACTAATGTTCTTGTGGACATAACAACTGTACATCAAGGTAGGGTCATGATATTTGCTAGCATGATAAGCCTTCACCTATTTAAATTTTTAATAGGATAGTCCTTGATAAATATTGCTCATAGTAAATAAGCACAGAGTCTATGGATTTATGAAGTGTGACTCCCTAGAAAATGTCATATAAACCAGAATACAAAATGAAGACATTTCATGGACAGAACACTCACCTTGCTGTTAGGTTATACAACTAAACCTCACTTGGAGACCTCATCTTATACTCTGAGCCAGAGTGAACATCAGATGTTTTAGGAAGAGGGATCCTAAAAAGCCACCCTCAATGTCCCATACCTTCTTTGATTAAGCTCTTTGATTGCCTATATCTTTGAAGTTATTAGTAAAGCATGAAAATGAGTAAGATCTCTGACTTTAAAAAAGTAATTCAGGTTTTAGCGATAAAATCCAATAGGCATGGATAATTAGTCTTTCATACTCTTATGTCTGGAAATATATAATATTTTAGTCTATCTCCTACCAATCTTTTTACTATACATATATACCATATATATAGTATGTATATATATATATATATATACACACACACACATATATATATTAAAGATTTTATTTATTTATTCATGAGAGACTGAGAAAGGCAGAGACATAGGCAGAGGAAGAAGCAGGCTCCATGAAGGGAGCCCGATGTGGGAATCGATTGTAGGATCTTGGGATCACGCCCTGAACCAAGGCAGATGCTCAACCACTGGACCATTCAGGTGCTTCTTTTTATTTTATATTTTAGATAAATACCCTGGAAAGAAAAATAATACTATTTTAAAGGAGGCAGCATATTCCGTTGGGGTGAGAACTGTTTCATTTAGAAAAATACTTTGAGGAATTGCCTTTATATGAGAAGGAGACCACCCCCATATAACCTCATCCTCTAGGGCATAATAAATGAGTAGAATATCCAAAATACTTTATGATATGTGAATTATTGTCTTAATTATTTTATTATCTTTGAGTCTTTTGATATCTATTCTGTGCTGATCACTATATGAATTGCTTTATTTGTGTTGACCTGTTTAATCTTCCAGTATGAAGTAGCTGCTAAAAGCATCCCAATTTAGTACATAAAGAAGATAGGATAGGAGATGTTAAGTAACCTGATCCAGGCTCCACAACTGACAACTGGAAGAAACAAGAAACACATAAAGAGGTCTCTTTCCTAAGGTTACAAAAGCAAGCAACATAGCTGAGGGTGGGCAACTTGAGAGTTAGAATCTGACCAGAATGAAGTTCCAAGAGATGAATATGGCCAAGGGACTTCCAGAATCCATGCCTACAGTTTAATTTCAGACTAACTCTTGTACTGCACAGAAAACTACTCCCTGCCTACAACGCAAAACTGTCAGCAAGAGTCCACTAAGCACAGGCTGCCTTTGTGGGAGATATTTTTTAAATATCAAGGGAAGTGTTTTAACATTTGGGTTAGTATAAGGCAGAGAGAAAAGAACAACTATAAAGATCGCATTATATAGATCTAGAGAATTCCTAGAGATACTGTGGAAGGGGAATAGACAGATGGATGCTGGATCCTCCAAAGCACATAAGACAGTTTGTGTGTAATGGTTACAGTGAACAGGCAGGACTTGTCTGATGCAATTTAAAGCAACTATATTCATATTCTGCTGATCCTTTAATTTTATTATTTGTGGCCAATTTCGTCCTTGATCCCAGGTGAAATTTGAAAGTTTTATTACTTTTCTAATCACTTTCTGATAATAAAAGCAGTATAGTAATTAATATGTCTAAGTAAGCATAATAAACAAAATTTTAAATTTCTACCAAGGATGCCTCCTTGTCTTTTCTTCTTTGCCGACTTGCTCTGCAGTATCTCCACCCCTATCTTGTCATTCTCAGTTCCCATCCTTGCCAGCATTGTGAGTGGACAAGGAAAGGGTGGTGGAAAGGGGCAGGGAAAGCCCAGGGTTGTTATGAGGTGTTTTGGGGCTAAAAAGAATTTTAAAGCTGACCTTCGTTTTTGTGGGCACTTTCCTGGGCTCTTTAGACATGTAGACGATTGCTGTGGATCTCTTATCAATAGCTCTCTCCACGTGGGGACATCCATCCCTGGCTGCTGGCTCTTTCCTTGGCCTCGAGAAATCCAGTTGCTCACCTTGCCAGTCGCTCACCTTGTCTGTGTTAACCACCATGCAGGTGTGCGGATTACCTGGCCCGAGGTTAACTTTCGCATATCTTTTGTCCAGAAAGACTCTTAGAGAGTAGGCTGGCCAGTGTCACCAACTCTGTGTCAATCTGCTGTGAGAGTACTGTGCCAGCCAGCCAGAAACTGGCACTTCGGATGTCTCGTGTGTGAGGCAGACACAAGTTCACTGTATCCTCTGAAATATTACGTTCACGTGTTCAACTGTCTGCTCATCTCTGTCAGTCCCTCTTCTCAGCAGGAGCTGGGGGCAATCCCCCCCCCCACCTCTCCATCTGGTAAGCAGGTGATTCACCGTACGTAGCTCAGCAAACCTCTCTCGATCCTTTTCTACTCTGTAATTCTGGGCCTTTTAATTTCTTCAACCTGAGGATAAATGTTGCTTGGTACCTTCTTTTACAAGTCTGTACAGTGGTCCCACATAATTGTCTTGAGGTTTTAGCTGAAAGTAAAACTAGATAATTTTTCTTCCTTTTTTTTTTTTTAAGATTTTATTTTTAAATAACCTCTACCCAGTATGGGGCTCAAACTCACAACCCTGATACCAAGAGTTGTGTACTTTACTGACTGAACCCGCCAGGCATCCCAAGAATAGTCTCATTTTAATATTCCCTTACATAATTATCAGATAGTTAAACCCTAAAGACATGAGGTTCTGGGAATATCCTAGCAAGCAACACTCATGTTCGAAGTTGGAATTATAAAAAAAAAAAGTTTATTTTTGTCAGTTAAGGATATACTACAAGTTTTTGTTCAGCTCAAAAAGTGCTCTTTCCAAGAATAAATTTTCTTTGGTAAATTGATCTGTTACAAGACGTACTACAATTTATTCAACCTATCACCTGGTGTTGGACAATTAAAAATTTTCCAACTTTTCTGGTGTTAAAGTAGTATTTTGATATTTCATCACTTATTAGAGTTTTCTAGAATATTCTTAAGATGGGAATCAAAAATCATAATCGTTTTTCTGCTCTTGACAGATATTACTTATTGTCAAAATGCTGATCTTCACAATTCTAGTGGTGCTTAAAAATGTTCCTTTTTGGGGGGTGCCTGAGTGGCTTAGTCAGCTAAATGTCTGACTCTTCATTTTAGCTCAGGTCATGATCTCAGGACCCTGAGATCAAGCCCCGCATGGGCTCTGTGCTCAGCGGGAAGTATGCTTGATATTTTCTTTCCCTCTGCCCTTTCTTCCCACTCTCTCTTTAAAAATAACTAAATCCTTGAAAAAAAGTTCTTCCTTTCTTGCCAATAAGAGGCACTAAAATTCCCCACTACTTTTTAAATTTTACCAATTTACTATTTTAAAAAATGGTTAGCTTATTTAAATGTATATTTAAAAAATACTAATAAAATTGAACTTTAATTCCAGGTTTTTGGAATTTGTATTTTTTTATGTGAGCTGTTCATTTCTTTTCTTTTTTCATGCTGAAATATTCATTTTTAGGTTGTTAATATAAGTTTTCTTACTAGGTATTTTACCCTTCATTACATATATTTTATATGCCATTTCTTGCTAGCATTTTGCCACTTAATTTTTACAGTGTTTTTAGGTTAAAAATATTGATGTGCTTGTGTAGTAAAATCTATTATGTTATTTCTTTGTATTTTCTCTAAAATACTTTTTTCTGGAAGCATGTAAATATTCACATTTTATAGTATTTAAAATGTTTTATATTTTATAATTTTAATTAAGCATCACTTCTATATTGTTCATTTTGAGAAGTCCTTTAAGATTGAAATAGTGTTATCCTGAATCTGAGTTTTAGCTAAATTTCCTTCATATTATGAGTTAGCATTACTCAAATACACATGCTCCTGTGAGTCTTGCAGAAATTTGGCTGCTTTTTATTTTCTTTCTGAACACCTAAATTTACCTGTCAAAGTATATGTTATGTTGAAAATTAAGCAAAGAGTTTTCAGATATATCAATTATATATATTCCTTGAAAATATTCAATATAAACCATGCCACTTAGTATTGTCAGTATTTCATACACTTAAAATCTGACAAAAAAATGCCATTATACTACAGTCGTTTACAGTTCTTTCCTATACAATATGTCTTTATAATTGATCCTTAAATATTTGGACTACAGAAAGATAACAGATTTCCCAATTTCCTGTGGCACCTAACAATGCTCTGTGAATATATATGTTGCCCATAAAACCTTCTTTAATTTGAATATTCCTTTGATATTAATAGCACACTTCTGGTTTTATGCTTGTACCCATTTTGAAGGAAGAACTGATTTCTAGGAGTTAATAACAACCATATCTTCTGGAAAGACCATATGAAGATAAACACAATGGAAGAATCAAGAGGAGAAACTATTTCTGAGTCATCCCTAACATGAACATAACTGGTCCTAGGCATCCCCAGCCCACTTTATTCCACTCTCAGCTATGTATCCGTTAGGGTTATGAAGTTTGAATCTTGGATGATTTGAGAAGAAAATAAATACAGGAGCATTTATTTTTTATTTTTATTTTTTTACAGGAGCATTTAAAGTAGGCAGTTTACCACTCTTCAGAAACGTATAAAAACATTTCACATTTTCAACCGGGGATTTTACCATACATCATGTTGTAAGCGTTTGTGATAAAGAAATGGCCAGAATATTTGTTGTCCTGGCAGCTTCAAGAAATTGAGGTTCTACTTGTTATGAATGTTCCATGTTCCAAAGATGAATTTTTATTCATCTTCCAAATAGCCCCAAATAACAGACTTATTATCAAGGGGAATTTAGGCCTGGCCGGCACCCTAACACCTTTTATTCTTATGGTAGCTTCTTTACTTCCTGTGAAAGGCTGTTTTACTATCAGCAGAAATGGAAAGACTTAAATGTGGCTGAAGGCTTATGTGGCTATAGCAGAGATCCAGAAATGTGACTGCCATTTACTTTCTCATGGTTTTTACCATTCCAAGACCTCTTCATTCTGCTAAGAAGCCACAACTAAACTGCTCATTAAATGTTCTGCCAAGAATGCTAATCCTCAAAAACATGACAGCTTTTGAGGTAATCCTCAATTTTTCAAGAACGGTTTTAGAACATTGCCTGATATTTTTCTTAATAGATGATCAGATGAACATTTGTGACTTAGGGTAGTTTGTGATTGAGTCTACTTTAATTTCTCATATAAAAGTTTCTTGAATGACTTCTAATAAAATTTATTTGGGAGGCACTTTTTTCTGATGAAGAATTCACAGATTATTAATAGCGAATATTTTCTATTAGTCCAGTTTAGAAACAACATAGGACTATCACTAATTTAGTGTTACTGCGTTTCCTTAAAGGCAAGGCTACTGTCTTTGTAGTATTTCTATTTGACTACAAACAGTTCTTAGATTTTAAATTAGTAAGAAAGGGCCCTAAATAGTTTTTTCATGAATCAGGTCATAGAACTGGCTCTCAAAACAGTGCAACTTTCAATAAGTCATTGATGTTTGCATCTTCTAGGCTGGTCTCAGCCTTATAATCTCTCCTTGTTCCTATATATTAAGTCGTCGTAGTAACTTCTTAAAATACTTTATTTTTCATATTTCTTCAGTTGTTTAGCTTTTTTTTCAAAGACTTCTCCACTTGTACTGAGTGAAGTCCATTCATTTATCTGGCATTCAATTTCCCCCACAAGGTGAACCCAATGGATCTCGTCAGTTTCTCCACTAAGTGAGTCAAATGGTTAAGGAGAATGAGCCCATAGGAGTGGATTTTGTGGGATCCATAGAACACATAAAAATGATTTATAAGGTTACATTTAATGTATCTGCATATCTGAGTTTCTAAAAACAAAAATCATATTTTTAATTAAGTAACTCCTATAAAAATGCAATATTAAGGAAATTATGCTCCATATCCTGTGGTTTTGTGAAAGTGCTGGCTAACAACCTTACTCAGGAGTATCCTATTTGGAGAATAAATTGTAGTTTCCCTCAAGAGGAACACTTCATTCCAATTGATTTTTTTTTCTCATATTGTTCCTTGAGGGGTCTTCTTGTTTCCCACTTCTTTCCTTCTGTTTATGATTTTATGCATTCTTTCATCTTTATCCAGGAACATTTCCTTTCCCCTTTATCTTCTTTAAACCCCAAGATAAATCTTATCTAGGAAATTCTCACTGACTAACCCAGGGTGAAATAGGTCTTCTTCCTCCAAATTGCTAACTCAATTTTATGCCATATAGTTGATTATTAATTATTGAGTATCTTATGATCTCTCTTCTGTTACATATAACATTATGTTTCAATATTTTAAATACCTGTGTATGTATATTTTCCCTAAATGTTAATGCCTTGAGGGGGAAAAAACAACTTGTAAATACATCTGTCTCCTCCTGCCCACCTACTCTATTCTACTCTAGACTTTTTTTAAAAAATGGATTTAGTATTCAATTTATTCAGCTTTTAGCTTTGGAAGCTTAGGCTGCATGGACTTAGATCTTGTTCAAGAAGTAATAAGCAGAAATCAGTGAATTGCATGGTATGTGAATTATCTCAGTAAACTTGTTAAAATGATGTGCAGAACAAAGAGTGATTTTTGCAGCAAAATATTTTTTTTTATTTTTCTTAATGGAACTTTGTTTAATGTGTAAGTGGACATAGTGTAAATATTTCTTTTTCCTATAGAGTGAGAAGTAGTTCTTTAAGAGTGTTTTCAAGTAATTTTATGGATACTATCATTAACCAGAAAATAGAACTATTTCTCTCAATATAAAGCTATGAGTGGAAAATGCCTGGGAAGATACTTCTCAAATCTCTGAGTTCTGCCTAGATGGTTTAAAATGATAACAGCCCTAAAACCATCTTTCTGCTGGCAGTTTTCTAACACAAATTTTTGAAGTCTACACTTTCAAATCTCTGCTCTTCATTATGTTCAATTACAACATAATTACCTCAGTATTTGGATGATATATTTTTTATGTGTTAAACAATTTCAAGAAATTATATAAATAGGAAACCTCCTTGCCAAAACTCAATCAGCTAATAGTTGTATGCAAAGGAAAATAAAACCAAGAAAACCTTCCTGTATTTAGTTTGAAGATAATTTGCTAAGTCTGCAAATTAGAAAACAAATGATATTACTATCAGAGACAGAAATTAAGTAGTTGATAACTAAAATTCTATTGAACCACATATTAGCTGCTCTTCAGTCAATACTTCATTTAAACATCACAGCAACTTTGAAATTCATGTATTATTATCTTTATTTTATAAATGAAAAGACTGAGTTAGGAAGATTAAATAACTTACATAGCAGCACACAGAACTTCAGCAAAAGAACCAAAATTGAATTTAAGTGTGTCTGAATGCAGAGTTTGTATAGTTTTCTGTACAATTCTTTTTGAAAGGGAAAGTATGTGAGTGGGGAGGGGCAGAGTGAGGGAGAATCTCAAGCAGGCTCTACTCCCACTGGAGAGCTCAACCTCACAACTCCAAGAACATGATCTGAATAGAAATCAAGAGTCAGATGATCAATCATTGACTAAGCCACCCCGGCACCCCTCTTCATAATTCTTAAGTTATCAGCTCAATTCTTGATTACTGACTCATCTTGGCCAGTAGTGAGCAGTTTCTTCATTTGCATATTATGGAAACCAAATCCTATATACTTTTATTCTGTAATGCTTTCCTTATACTTCTTACAGTTATATTTGGAATGAAAATTTACTTTTTGGGCAGCTAGGGTGGCTCAGCGGTTTAGCACCACCTTCCCTCCAGGGCATGATCCTGAAGACTCCGGACCTAGTCTAATGTGGGGCTCCCTGCATGGAGCCTGCTTCTCCCTCTGCCTGTGTCTCTGCCTCTCTCTCTCTGTGTGTGTCTCTCATGAATAAATAAATAAAATCTTTTAAAAAAATAAAATTTACTTTTTAAAAAATTATTACTATTTTTTAGTTCAATTTCCCAACATATAGCTTATCACCCAGTGCTCATCCCATCAAGTGCCACCATCAGTGCCTGTCACCCAGTCACCCCAAACCCCACCCACCTCCCCTTCCACTACCCCTTGTTCGTTTCCCAGAGTTAGGTGTCTCTTATGTTCTGTCTCCCTCTCTGATATTTCACACATTTTTTCTCCCTCCCTTCTATTCCCTTTCACTATTATTTATATTCCCCAAATGAATGAGAACATACAATGTTTGTCCTTCTCCGATTGACTTAAATCACTCAGCATAATACCCTCCAGTTCCATCCACGTTGAAGCAAATGGTGGGTATTTGTCGTTTCTAATGGCTGAGGAATATTCCATTGTATACATAAACCACATCTTCTTTATCCATCATCTTTCGATGGACACCGAGGCTCCTTCCACAGTTTGGCTATTGTGGACATTGCTGCTAGAAACATCGAAGTGGGGATCCCTGGGTGGCGCAGCGGTTTAGCGCCTGCCTTTGGCCCAGGGCACAATCCTGGAGACCCGGGATCGAATCCCACGTCGGGCTCCCGGTGCATGGAGCCTGCTTTCCCCTCTGCATGTGTCTCTGCCTCTCTCTCTGTGTGTGTGTGACTATAATAAATTTTAAAAAAATTTAAAAAAAAAGAAACATCAGGGTGCAGGTGTCCCGGCATTTCACTGCATCTGTATCTTTGGGGTAAATCCCCAGCAGTGCAATTGCTGGGTCGTAGGGCAGGTCTATTTTTAACTCTTTGAGGAACCTCCACACAGTTTTCCAGAGTGGCTGCACCAGTTCACATTCCCACCAACAGTGTAAGAGGGTTCCCCTTTCTCCACATCCTCTCCAACATTTGTTGTTTCCTGTCTTGTTAATTTTCCCCATTCTCACTGGTGTGAGGTGGGATCTCATTGTGGTTTTGATTTGTACTTCCCTGACGGCAAGTGATGCAGAGCATTCTGTCATGTGCTTGTTGGCCATGTCTATGTCTTCTTTGGTGAAATTTCTGTTCATGTCTTTTACCCATTTTATGATTAGATTGTTTCTTTGTTGTTGAGTTTAATAAGTTCTTTATAGATCTTGGATACTAGCCCTTTATCTGATACGTCATTTGCAAATATCTCCTCCCATTCTGTAGGTTGTCTTTTAGTTTTGTTGACTGTTTCTTTTGCTGTGCAGAAGTTTTTTATCTTGATGAAGTTCCAATAGTTCATTTTTGCTTTTGTTTCTTTTGCCTTCGTGGATGTATCTTGCAAGATGTTGCTGTGGCCAAGTTCAAAAAGGGTGTTGCCTGTGTTCTCCTCTAGGATTTTGATGGAATCTTGTCTCACATTTAGATCTTTCATCCATTTTCAGTTTATCTTTGTGTCTGGTGAAAGAGAGTGGTCCAGTTTCATTCTTCTGCACGTGGATGTCCAATTGTCCCAGCACCATTTATTGAAGAGACTGTCCTTTTTCCAGTCTTTCCTGCTTTGTTGAGTATTAGTTGACCATAGAGTTGAGGGCCCATTTCTGGGTTCTCTATTCTGTTCCATTGATCTCTGTGTCTGTTTTTGTGCCAGTCCCACACTGTCTTGATGACCACAGCTTTGTAGTACAACCTGAAATCTGGCATTGTGATGCCCCCAGCTATGGTTTTCTTTTTTAATATTCCCCTGGATATTCGGGGTCTTTTCTGATTCCACACAAATCTTAAGATGATTTGTTCCAACTCTCTGAAGAAAGTCCATGGTATTTTGATAGGGATTGCATTAAACGTGTAAATTGCCCTGGGTAACATTGATATTTTCTCAATATTAATTCTTCCAATCCATGAGTGTGAAATTACTTCTTCCTCCATTTCTTTCAGGACTGTTCTGTAGCTTTTAGTGTATAAATACTTTACCCCTTTGGTTAGGTTTATTCCTAGGTATCTTATGCTTTTGGGTGCAATTGTAAATGGGATTGACTCCTTAATTTCTCTTTCTTCATTTTCATTCTTAGTGGATCCTATTGGCTAGTATCTTGTTGAGAAGTTTTGCATCTGTGTTCATCAGAGATATTGATCTATAATTCTCCTTTTTGGTGGGGTCTTTGGTTTTGGAATTAAGGTGATGCTGGCCTCATAGAACAAGTTTGGAAGTACTCCATCACTTTCTATCTTTCAGAACAGCTTTAGTAGAATAGGTATTGTTTCTTTTATAAACGTTTGATAGAATTCCCCTGGGCAGCCATCTGGCCCTAGACTTTTGTATCTTGAGAGATTTTTGATGACTGCTTCCATTTCCTCCCTGGTTATCACCCTGTTCAGGTTTTCTATTTCTTCTTGTTCCAGTTTCGGTAGTTTGTGGTTTTCCAGAAAGGCGTCCATTTCTTCTAGATTGTCTAATTTTTTGGCATATAGCTGCTCATAATATGTTTTTTAAATCATTTGTATTTCGTTGGTGATCTCTCCTTTTTCATTCATGATTTTATTAATTAGAGTCATTTCTCTTTTGTTTTTAATAAGGCTGGCTGGCTAATGGTGTATCTATCTTATTAATTCTTTCAAAGAACCAATTACTGGTTTCGTTGATCTGATCCACAGTTCTTCTGCTCTCTATTTCATTGAGTTCTGCTCGAATATTTATTAACTCTCTTCTGCTGGGTGTAGGTTTTATTTGCTGTTCTTTCTCCAGTTCCTTTAGGTGCAAGGTTAGCTTTTGTATTTGAGCTTTTCCAGTTTTTTGAGAGATGCTTGTACTGTGATGTATTTCCCTCTCAGGACTGCTTTTGCTGTCTTCCAAAGATTTTGAACGGTTGTATCTTCATTCCCATTAGTTTCCATGAATCTTTTTAATTCTTCTCTAATTTCCTGGTTGACCTTTTCATCTTTTAGCAGGATGCTCTTTAAGCTCCACATGTTTGAATTTCTTCCAAATTTTTTCTTGTGATAGAGTTCAAGTTTCAAAGCATTATGGTCTGAAAATATGAAGGGGATTGATCTGTGACCCAGTATGTGATCTATTCTGGAGAAAGTTCCATGTGCACTTGAGAAGAATGTGTATTCAGTTGCATTTGGATGTAAAATTCTGTAAAAATCTGTGAAATCCATCTGGTCCAGTGTATCATTTAAAGTTCTTGTTTCTTTGGAGATGTTGTGCTTAGAAGATCTGTCATTTGTAGAAAGCACCATGTTGAAGTCTCCCAGTATTAGTGTATTATTATCTAAGTATGTCTTTACTTTGGTTGTTAATTGATATACTTGGCAGCTCCCACATTCAGGCATAAATATTCATGATTGTTAGGTCCTCTTGCTGGATAGATCCTTTAAGTATGATATAGTGTCCCTCTTCATCTCTTACTTCAGTCTTTGGGATAAACTTTAATTTATCTGATATGAGGATTGCTCCCCCTGCTTTCTTTTGAGGACCATTTCAATGGTAAATGGTTCTCCAACCTTTCATTTTCAGGCTGGAGGTGTCCTTCGGTCTAAAATGAGTCTCTTGTAGACAGCAAATAGATGGGTCCTGCTTTTTTATCCAGTCTGAAGCCCTGTGTCTTTTGATGGGATCATTAAGCCCATTCACATTTAGAGTTACCATTGAAAGATATGAACCTAGTGTCATCATGATACCTATTCAGTCCCTGTTTTTGTGGATTATTTCTTTTGGCTCCCTCTTTCTTTTACAGAGTCCCCCTTAATGTTTTTTGCAGGGCTGGTTTGGTGGTCACATATTCTTTCAGTTTCTGCCTATATTGGAAGCTCTTTATCTGTCCTTCTATTCTGAATGAGAGCCTTGGTGGATAGAGTATTCTTGGCTGCATGTGCTTCTCACTTAGGACGTGAATATATCCTGCCAGCCCTTTCTCACCTGCCACGTCTCTGTGGAGAGGTCTGCTATTAATCTAATACTTCTCCCATATAAGTTAGGGATCTCTTGTCCTTTGCTGCTTTAAGGATTTTCTCTTTATCTTTGGAATTTGCAAGTTTCAGTATTAAATGTTGGGGTGTTGAATGGTTTTTATTGATTTTAGGGGGTGACCTCTCTATCTCCTGGATCTGGATGCCTGTTTCCCTCCCCACGTTAGGGAAGTTCTCAGCTATTATTTGTTCAAATACAATTTCTGGTCCTCTGTCCCTTTCGGCACCCTCTGGTACCTCAATTAAACATAGGTTTTTCCTTCTGAGGCTGTCATTTATTTCCCTTAACCTTTCCTCATGGTCTTTTCATTGTTTTTCTCTTTTTTCCTCAACTTCCTTCCCTGCCATCACCTTGTGTTCTATGTCACTCACTCTTTCTTCTACCTCATTAATCTTCAGTGATAAGACCTCCAGTTTGGATTGCATCTCATTTAATTGGTTTTTAATTTTGGCCTGATAAGATCTATATTCTGCAGTCATGAAGTCTTTTGAATCTTTTATGCGTTTTTCCAGAACCACCAGTAGCTTTATAATTGTGCTTCTGAATTGGATTTCTAACATTGAATTGTAATCCAAATTCTGTAACTCTGTGGGAGACAGGACTGTTTCTGATTCTTTCTTTTGTGGTGAGTTCTTCTTCCTAGTCATTTTGCTCAGTGCAGAGTGGCTAAAAACAAGTTGTACTGGAAAACGGAAGGAAAAAAAAAGAGAGGAAGAAAAAGGGAAAAAACAAGCAAACAAAACAAAAAACAAAGAACAAAAATACAAGGAGGGTTATCCTCTGGGTCTATATATTGTAAGTCTCTTGACATCCCCTGGAGCTTTCTAGCGCTGCTTGGTGAAGAACTTGCTCTTCCCATGTCCTTCCAGCAGGTTTTCTGGGGGAGGGGCCACTGTGCTGATTCTCAGGTGTGTGCAGGGGTGAGATGCCCCACCCCCTTCCAGGTGCAGGGCTTAGAGCTGTTTATCATGTTGGGCGCCTGTTTCCTGGCAGCCCTGCTCCCTCCCAGGCACAGAGTGACACCAGGAGGGACACCACCACTGGCAGCGGCCAGCTCTCCAGGCTAGAGTCAGCTCCTGCAGTAATCACCAGTCTCCCAGTCCACACTGGCCTGGTTGCTCTGGGGGCAGGGGCGCTGACCTGCACAGCTGGAGGGCGCCCAGCCACAGGAGCGTCCTGGCTGCCCTGTGCCCTCCCCGCCTACACCTGTCCCGGGGTGGGGGCACAGGATCGTCGGCTGTGTCCCCGGATGCCCTGTGCTCTGGGGCCTGCACCGCTGGAATCAGGCTCTGGGCCATGCAGCCCCCTCCGCAGAGCTGCTCCTGAGGCCCCACTGGGTGTGCTCCAGCCCTTCACGGAGCTCGGCCCGAGATGTGCAGTGGGCTCTCCCCTGGGCGCCCCTCCTCTGTTAGTGCCCCTGGGAACCTGGGGGCTCCACTGCCCCTCCTGGGGTCCTGTCCAAGTTCCCTGCGAGCACCTTTCCATCCGGGAAGATTGTTAAAGTTCCTGCTTCTCTGGTCCTGGGCTTTCCTGTCCTGGGGGCCCCTCCCCCACTGGATTCTTTTTATTTGTTTGTTTATTTAATTTAATTAATTAATTAATTAATTCGTTTGTTTGTTTGTTTTTATTTTTCTGCCTTCCTACCTTGTTAGAAGCGCAAACTCCTCTCTGTAGTGTTCCAGCTGTTCTCTCTTTAAGTCTGAGGCCTAATTCATAGGTTTTCATGATGATTTGAAAGTTACCTAGGTAAGTTGGTGTGGACAGGTGACCTGGGGACCCTACTTTTCCACCACCTTGCCCTAGCCCTCGAAAATTTACTTTTTGAAGCACAGAATGTGGAATGATGATAATACATTATCTGAGCAGAATTATAATATATTAAGTTAGATATCAAATTCGTATATAAAATATGAAGTTAGAAATTAAGCACAAATGACCTAACCTTATTTTTATGGATCAAAATATTTCAATAATTTTGAAGGTAAAAATTCAGACATTAGGCTTGTGCTAAGGTTGCTAACTTTACAAAAAATTCAAATATCATATATTTTGCAATAGTCTTAATCTTGTTATTTATTATCATGTCCTTTTATTCATTTTTAATAATTCAATTTTTATTAATTTAAAATATTTGAATATGGTTGACACACATGTTGCATTAGTTTCAGGTGTACAACATAGTGATTCAACTTCTCAATGTTATACTGTGCTCACCAGAAGTACCGCTACCATCTGTCACCATGCAACACTATTACATCATTGACTATATCCCTTACACTGTGCATTTTATTCCAATGACTTGTTCATTGTATAACTTGAAGCCAGTATCTCCTGTTCCACTTCACTCATTTTGCCAAACTCCCCACACCTCTCCCCTCTGGCAACCATCAGTTTATTTTCTGTACTTATGGGTCTGATAATGCTTTTTGTTTCTTCATTTGTTTTTTTAGATGTCATATGAGTGAAATCATAGGTAATTTGTTTTTCTTAATCTGACTTATTTCACTTAGCATAATAATAGCTTCTAGGTGCATCCATGTTGTCTCAAATGGCACAGTCTCATCCTTTTTTTATGGCTACATAATATCCCATTGCATAAGTACTTCCTTATCTATTTGTTTATTAATGGACACTTAGGTTCTTTCATATCTTGGTTATTGTAAATAATGCTGCAGTAAACACAGGGGTTGGTTTTTTTTTTTTCCCCCAAACAGAGTTAATTGTGAAACAAATTGATACATCTAAATCATGGAATATTACTTAGCAATAAAAATAAATGAATTATCAATAGATATAATAACCTAGATAAATCTCCAGGGTATTATGCTAGGTGAAAAAAAATCCTCCAATCACAAGCTATATGGTTTCACTTTATAACAGTCTTGAAATGATATGATTTTGGAATGAGAGAACAGATGAGGAGTTGCCAGGGATTGAGGTGGTACAAATGAGAAGGGAGTAGATGTGGTGATAAAAGTGCAACAAGAGGGATCTTTATGGATGGAAATGTTCTGTGTCTTGACTCTATCAGTGTCAATGTCCTCGTTGTAATATTGTACTATGTAGTTTTGCAAGATGTGACCATTGAGGAGAAGCTGTGTGAAGGGTGTATGAGAGCTCATTGTGGAGAGACCTTAAAACTGCATGTGAATCTACAATGATTCTGAAATTAAAAGTTAAATTAAAAAAAAAAAACAGAATAAATGAGTTAAGAGTATTTACAATGAATTTCTTTATGAATGAATGAATGAACGAACGAATGAATGATGTGGAATCAAGTGTAGATAATAGAACCTAATGAGTGTATGAATAATGACATAGTGGTAAGGGTTTCATTTATTTGGAATAATTTATATACAATAAAATTTACCTTTTTAGGTATAGTTCTGTGAGTTTTGACAATGTACATAGTCTAGGAATCACCATCACAATCAAGATTTGAAACAATTCCATTAGCTCACAAAATTCCTCCATGTACCACTTGGTAGTCAGTCAGTCCCTCCCCCTCAGCTCCAGTAACTGGCAACCACTGATCTATTTTTTTGTCCCTATAGTTTTCCATTTGCCAGAATGTCATATAAATAGAATATAATGTAGCCTTTTGAGTCTGGTTTCACTCAATTAGCATAATACTCTTGAGATATACTCATATTTTTCATCTATTGAAAATTAATTCTATTTTATTGTTTGGTATTCCAGTGTGAATGTATCACATTTAAAAAACGTTTTTAATGTGAAAACAGTTGACACACAATGTTATGTTAGTTTCAGGTGTACAACATAGAGATTCAACTTCTCTGTGTGTTATGCTGTGCTTGCAAGTGTAGTTACCACTTGTCGCCATGCGACATTATTACAACATCATTGACCATATTCCTTATGCTGTGCCTTTTATTCATGTGACTTATTCATTTCAAATTGAAAGTCTGTATCTCCCATCTCCCCTTCATCCATTTCACCCATCCCACCCTTATCCATTCTCCACCTGAGAGACATTTAAAGGATTTTTCTAGTTTGAAGCAATTACTATTAAAGTCACTATAACATTTCTCCATGGTTTTGGTCTGAATAAGGTTTTTAATTTCACATTGATGAATGCCTACATGTAGGACTATTAGGTCATATGGTAAATGTATATATAGCTATAAGAAATAGCCAAACTGTTTTCCAGAGTAGCTGTACTAAAAGAGTATTCTCACATAATATATGATTTTAGTTGCTTTGGATCTTTATTAACACTTGGTATTATATATATTTTTTTAAAAATAGCCATCTTAATAGGTATGTAGAGATATTGGTATGCTTTTAATTTGTATTTCCCTAATGATAATGGTGATGAGCATCTTTCCATGTGCTTATTTGTTATGTATATATTTTCTTCAGTAATTTTTTGCTTAAATCTTTTGCCAAGCTTTTACTGGATTGCTTTCTTAATATTGATTTTGAGAGATTTTTATTTATTCTGGATAGCAGTCATTTATCAGATGTGCGGTTTGCTAATATTTTCCCCATCTGTGGTTTGCCTTTTCATTCTCTCAACATCGACTTTCGAAGAGCCTAAGTTCTTAATTCTTGTGATGCCAATTTATGAATTTAAACTTTCCTAGCCCAAATCACAAGTATTTCCTTATATTTTCTCCTAGATGTATTTTTCATATATTATTTTATTTCAAATCAATTAGCTAGCATATAGTGTATTATTACTTTCAGAGGTAGAATTTAGTGATTCACCAGTTGCATATAACACCCTGTGCTCATTACTTCATGTCCGCTCTATATCTAGAACCATTGTTTGAAGTTTTGCATTTAGGTCTCTGATCCATTTTGAATTAAATTTTGTATCAGGTATGAGGTATGGGTTAATAATCTTTTTAACTTTTTTTGGCATATTGATATCCTATTGTTCCAGCACTATTAAAATTTTTAATACAGTTGAAGAACTGGTGAAGCGATGCGCTGAAGTCAATTGACTGTTAATGCTTCCTGTTACACAGATTTCCAGATGGTGCGATATAACATAAAAATGATGTGACAACATGTAGAAAAATGTCATTTCAGGAAAGGTGTTTAAGAAACCCAAAAGCTGTAATAAGCCCTCTACACTGGTGTTGATAATTCCTAGAAAATAATTGAGAGAAAAAGAATGAACCCGAACTACAGATATCATTAAGTGTGAGCTGCTGATAGCAACATGGAAGGTTAGTGTGAACTTTGTGTTATGACGTGAACTTCAAAATATCTGGGGGCTTTTAAAGGAGGACAGAAGATTCCCTGAATTAATCAATAAATTAATTATAATTTCTATCTAAATCCACACAAGGGTTTCTGTGTGTATGTGTGTGGACATGGCCAAGTTTGTTCTAAACTTTATATGAAAAAGTATAGGATCTAAAATAGCTAAAAGAATTTTAAGAAGGAGGATAAATGGGGAAGGATGCCAAGGCTCTACCTGATGCTAAGGCTTTCTATATAGCTACATTCATAAAGGAAATGTGGTTTTGGTGAAGATATAGATACACAGATCAGTGGAACAGAATAGGGAACACAAAAACAGACCCACAAACACACAAATTCAATAGAATTATGCTGAGTGAAAATGATAGATCTCAAAAATTTTTTATTGTATGATTCCATTTATTTAACATTATTGAAGTAGAGAACAGATTAGTGGTTGCCAGGGTTGAGGGAGGTGGGAGGTGGTTATCTTTGTGATGGAACTGCTCTTTATCCCAACCATTGTGATGGCCAAACAAATCTATATATAAAATTACATAAAACTGAATATATACACCAAGAGTATATAAAACTGGTAAAACTTGGGATTGTATCATTGTCAAATTCCTGTTTGTGGTATTGTATTATAGTTATGCAAGAAGTTACCATTTTGGGAAACTTGGTGAAAGGTACATGGAATCACTCTGTATAACTTTTTACAACTACAAGTGAATCTACAGTTATCTCAGAATAAAATGTTAAAAAGAGAGGATGGTGCAGAAATGATTTGGTCTTATTCATCTTTATTTTTGTAGTTCCTAGTGGAAAAAAATACATTGTATGCTTTCAAATTACTACTGTTTGTATGATAGCCATATGAAAATTTTAGTGGTATTATGTATGCAAATCCTCACTTTAATATAAATTATATAGCTAGTAAGCATAATCAATATATATTACAAACCAGCAGTGGCAATTAAGAAATAAGAACATGATTTTTAAAATTATGTTTTAGTGATGGGTAAGACAGACTTATATTGAAGAACTCCAAAAAGCTAAAGCACAATAATTTATGCCTGATAACCCATGACACGTCTTATAGAACAAACATATGAGATAACACAAGTATACATTATAAAAGATTGGATACCATTATTCCCTAATTTATATTCACTTTTTAAATATAAGAATGGCTCCAGCAAAGTAACGAATAAATATTCCTCAATATACCACTCCAAAGCACTTACAACATAAATGACCTTTAAATCTCTATATGGAATTGAAAATTAAACCAAATTTACTTTCACTTTATCTGAGTAAAATATCTTCTGAAGCAAATCTATTTTTTTTATAAGAATATGTTAGTACTGGTTCCCTGAGAGCTAATATATATGAAAGAACTACCACAGCAAAATGGGCTACTGGAACCAAGTGAAAATGAAAGCCCTGTGGAAAGTTTGGCCTCAATTATCAGGACCCTTGTGCTAAGAGATTTGATGATTCCCAATGAAGCTGATACCTGAGCAGAGAGCAACTTTAATGAGGGTTCTAAGAAGGTGCCTATTACAATGTGTAACACTTTCAGTTCCAGTGTTAAAGGCTGGCAAAATATACAACCTTTTAGGGGTGTTAATTAATAATTCACCTCTTTTAAAGAACTTCATTTATATCAGGACTAAAATCATGATTGGAATAAAAGTTTTGTATTGCCCTCACTGAAGGTCATCTGGAAAGAGAAGCAAGAGACCTCAGTTATTTGTGTGTGATGTGAGGGTGGTTGAATGTTTGTTTTTATTAATTCTACCTTTTATTAGACTTAACCATTAATTTCCATTTGTTGTGGCTCACTACAGCCTCTGAAAGGGTGTAGGGGTGGTCTAAGTATCCCCATAATATGTGGCATAGGAACAGATTTTCTTCTATTTATGCCAGCAAACAGAAAGAATACACTAGCGAAGCCTAGTAGGGACCTCAGGAAAGTAGTATTTCTAAATAGGCTAATTATGAGGACAAATGTAGGGGAAAGCAGTGGACACCTGAGGACATGAAAATATTTTTAAAAACTTTTCTCTCACATACCTGGGCAATTCATTACTACGTACGTTGGGGGAGGGCACATTTTCTCATTTTGAAAAAAAAAGTTAGGACTGTATTTAGATAACATTACTTTCAGTTAAAATGGCAATATTTCATTTTCTCTAGGAAATGCTGTTTGCTATAGGCAGCAACATTGAATAAGTATTTTAAATAATGTTTTGCTGACAGTAGATAATACTTCAATTACCTCATTTGATTACATTACAGATCTAGCGTCTAAGAGTGCAGCAAAAAGTGAGTGATGAGTGATCATTTTCTCCAGAGGACTATTGCATGAACTCTCACTCTATCATAGATTTGATATATCAGGTTTATTTGTGCCAAAATGATTTGGTCACTCTCGAGCCTGCCTCCTTATCTAGCACTCATTTATTTTTCTTGCAGAAGAATAATGCTCTGTCTTCAGTCCACTCATTCTTCAGAGCACAGCAATTTGGCTGCTGCCTCCACTTTTCACTGAATCTATACTTGCTGAAGGCACTTTCTAAAACCTTGAAGGCAATGGCTGATTTCCAGTCTGAATATTGACCTTTTGTCTACTTTAACACATTTCACACTTAAAATTCATTCATTTGGGGGATTCATTGCTTCTTAGGGGAGTACTTTGAATTAAGTTTTCTTAAAATGAGATATAAATACATGTAGAAAATCAATTTTATTAGAGTATAAAAATGCAGCTTAAAAACAGATAAAATTTGTTTTTTTGCCAAATATCAAAAATAAGAAATATACTCTCACCTGACTTTCTTCTTTCAATCCATCTTTTCAGAGTATTTTTTTCCCCAAGACATAGACCAATTTGGGTCACTTCTTTCTTTACTACAAAAATGGATTAGTGATAAACTGTAAGAAAAAGGCTTCACAGAAGAGCATTTGATGATTCTTTTACATCTAGCATTTACCTATCTTCTAGATTTACTGCTGATCTCAGTGGCCCTTTTACTATTTCCCAAATACATAGAGTGCTTCATTCATGTCTCACTGCTTTGGCTGTGTGATCTGTTCTCTTAGGCCACATTCTTCTTCTCATAGCCACAAAATCCCACTCAATCTTCAAAAGTCAACAAAATGTCAATTCCTTCAAGTCCTTCTGACTGTGACAATTAATTGCACTCTTCTCCATGAATCCATAGTCTCTGCAGGGTGAGATTAACTAAAAAGTATTAACATTCATTGTATTTATGTTTGTTTCTTAATCATGTATTTATGTGAGAAACATTAGGAGGGTGCTAAAAATACAGGTTCTTCGAGAAGTAACCCCAGATCTATTGAATCATAACAAAATTATGTTTTTCTCTCAATGAGTTTCAGCATTATTTTCTTCTGATATTTTTACTGCAGATACCACAAAAAAAATGACAGAAATAAAAGAAAATTTCACTGACTCATCCTAAGATTTCATCAATATTGTCATTTATTCCTGAAATAGTTTTGTTCACAAGTATATTTAACTATTTTTACAACATTACTGATGTATTTTATCTTCCATGTCTTGACTAATTTATGCTTTGAATATTTTCCATTTTGCTACAGTATTTTTTCCTCTGTCTTCCCATTTTCTCATTCCCTCAATCTTTATAACATGGCTACTGTGCATAACTATATGCCATTTTCCATCTTTAATTCCACAGTAACATATATAGAAAGATTTTTAAATAAACATAGTACAGAGAGTTCTCATATACTTCAAACTTGGCTTTCCCTATTATTAACATTTTATGTTAGTATGGTACATTTATTAACAAATTCTGAAAAATTATTATTAATAAAGTTTATATTTTATTCATATTTTCTTAATTTTTATCTAATGTCTTTTTCTGAAATCTTAGCTAGAACAAGGAAATATAGGTATGTACACTAAATCCTGTACATATGCACATTTATTTTATATTTCTAGTAACCATGTTTATCTTTATTAAACTAAACATGAGTTGACACTGATGTTTCCAACTCTAATCCATCACCATATAGACCACTTCAGCCTTCCCCCCTTGCTTGTCTGTAAACTCCTACTTACAGGGATTTAAAAAATTAGTCATTTAAACGTGACATCATATACTCTCTTTTTCAGCTTGCTTTAAAAATGTTTCTTAGATTTCATTTTAGTTCATCTAAAACAGTTAAAAATCATGTTGATTTATACACACTATTCCACATTACAAATATTGAGTCAGGATATACTCAAATGCAAAAGGAGACCCACCTTAGGTGTGTTTAATAATAAGAGTGATTTATGGCACGTATTACTGGAAAATACAGATGTGGGATCAACTATAAACTTGATTGGCTTCAGTAGGTTAGCATTAAGAAAAATCTGGTTTGTTTCTGTTTGCATTATCTTCAATCATGTCTACCTATTTTTAAAATAGCTACCTTTCATATTTACAGAGTGGCTCTCCTGAGATTACATGATGTCTCATCCACATCTAGGGAGATTGCTTATAGCACCTTCTCGAAAGAGGCAAAAAAATTCTCTTTTTCAAGAACCTAAGAAAACTCCATGAATCTCAATTATTTGAATCATGTAGCATAACCATCCTTGAAGTAATCACTATGGTCAGGAGATGATATTACAATGATGACCTGAGGCTTCGCTGTTTACCCTCATAGACATTACCACATTTCAAATACTCAACCGCTTCCTAGCTACTGTATTGGATTGGAGAGATAGAGAACACTTCCAACATTGCAGAAAGTTCTTTTTTATAGCACTGATAAGGTCTCAATTATATACCCGTACTTAAAGCTAGGATAGAATCATCTGTCACTTTTTCTCAGAGAGCAGGGACTACTTGGAGTGAGACCCTCAATAGCTAGAAAACATAAAGAAGAAGCAATTAGAGATGAAGAATTCATTAACTGAAATTAAAAAATACACTAGAGAGAATAAAGAGCAGGCAGGGGAAGTAGAAGAATGGATTAGCAACCTGGAGGACAAAGTAATGGAAAGCAATCAAGCTGAACAAGAGAAAGAAAAAGAAGAAGAAGAAATGAGAAAAGATGACTTCTGGAGAAAATGGAGAAATAGGAAGATCCCAGGCTACCACTGTGGTCCAGTGCCGTGTTCATCTGTCAGGCCTTTGCTGAGGCACTTGAAACTCTTTTGTTCCTGAATCTCTCTGGTGACAAACATTAACATTTCTTAGCCTCAAGCACAGGAACAGTGTCTCGCTATTGTACAAGCTTTCCTGTCATTTCACTGGAACACTAAAATATTCTCCACAATTTGCCACTTGCCTACTTCATCAATTTCATTTTTCCCTATCACCCACATCTTTTTCCAGAATACTATTATTACTGATGGAAGGAATTACTTTTACTATCTTGTGGAGGCTGTTTCTAAAATAACCCCCAATGACTTCTGCCTCCTACTACCTATGTCATTGTATAATATGCTCATCTTTTCCTTGAATGGGCACTGGACCTAGTGGCTTGCTTTTAATGGACAGAATATGACAAAAAAGTATCGCTCTATATGCTGCCTATATGAGATTCATTTAGGATCCAAAGATACCAGCAGACTGAAAATGAGGGAACAGAGAAACATTTATCATGTAAGTGGTGTCAGCTGCAGCAACTTGTTTCTAGAGGCAAGGAAAATACAAGCAAAAATAAACTATTGGGACTTCATCAAAATAAAAAAAAATTGTATAGCAAAGGAAACAACAAAATTAAAAGGCAACCTTCAGACTTGAAGAAGATATTTACAAATGATGTATCAGAGAAAGGGTTAGTATCCAAAATATATAAAGAACTAAAAAATATCTATATCTATATCTATCTCTATCTATATATATAAAAAACTTACACAACACCCTAAAAATGAATAATCCAATTAAAAATGGGCAGAAATCATCAATAGACTTTTTTTTTTCCCAAAGAAGACATACAGATGGCCAATGAACACATGCATTGTGTTCAGAATGGCTAAAATCAATAACACAAGAAACAAGTGTTTGCAAGGAGGTGGATAAAGGGGAACCTTCTTATACTGCTAGTGGGAATGCAAACTGGTGCAGCCACTGTGGAAAACAGTTTGGAGGTTTCTCAAAAAGTTAAAAAATAGAACTACCCTATGATCCAGCAACTGCACTACTAGGTATTTACCCAAAGGATACAAAAATACTAATTCAATGGGATACACGCACCCTGATTTTTATAGCAGCATTATCTACAACAGCCAAATTATATAAATAGTCCAAGTGTGCACTGATTGACAAATAAAGAAGTGATATACATATATAATATATAATGCAATATATAAATAATGCACATATACATTATATTATAAATATATATATATAATGTAATATTATTCAACCATAAAAAAATGAAATCTTGTCATTTGGAATGACATGGATAGAACTAGAGAATATTATGCAAAGCAAAATAAAGTCAGGCAAAGAAAGACATACTATATAATTTCCCTCATATGTGGAATTTAAAAAACAAAACAAATCAGCAAATGGAAAATAGAGAGACTGAGACATACCAAGAAACATACTCTCAACTATAGTGAACAAACTAATGGTTACCACAGGGGAGATGATGAGGGAATAGGTAAAATAGGTGATGGGAATTAAGGAGTCCACTTGCTATGATGAGCACCAAGTGTTGTATGGAAGTGCTGAATCATTATATTGTATACCTGAAGGTAATATTACACTATTAATAGTGTAATATTAATAGTGTAACTAATATTACAGTTAACTGGGATTTAAATGAAAATTTTTTTAAAAACTTAAAAATTTTTAAAAATCATGAAGGTCACTTCTGAGATTAAGTTTCAAAAGATTGTGACTTTCATCTTGCTCTTTCTCTGGCTCTTCTGGGCTTGCCTATTCTAGTGAAGCAAGCTGACAAGTTGTGAGCTGCCAAAGGAGAGTGGCAAGGGGTGAGTGGGGAAAACATGAGACCTCAGGCTAACAGCCCACAAGAAATTGGATCTGCCTAACCACAGTGCTGGTAAGCCTGGATGTGGATTCTTCCCCACTCTGCCACCAGAAAAACCAAACTCTTGACTGTACTCTTGTAAGAGATTATGAGACAGAGGGCAGATGAATCACGCTCACAGAAACTATGACACAAATGTTTTAAGCAACTAAAGTTTTGGGATAATTTGTCTGCAGCAATAGATAATCAACATGCCGTCTTTACTATCATATTTTATCTCCATCCTCTTCTATCCCAGAGCACCTATACTCCTGGTGGAGGGAGTTTTCCCAATGGGACTCAATTACTCACATGTCAATGCTTTTGTATATATGATTCCCTTTTACTACTGCCACCACTTATTTGATCTCGTAAACTGTCAACATAAATTGAGACCTGGTCACATATTTCCTAATCCATGACCCATTCTTTTATTACGTAAGCAAATTTTATGCTCATACCTTATATATGCTTTTACTCTGCTTTTCACACAGATTAACAATCACTTCCTTTGGCCAAGTGTATATCCTCAGCACCTAGTAGGCTAAAAGACTGGATTTTCTTGAATTAACTCTCCTCTCATAAAGTTTTTTCATGTCCTATTCACCCCAACTAGAATTCACCTTCACCTACTTTTGAGTTAAAAGTGGGATTGCTGAGAAATAACCACTGTTGCCTTTCTCAAGCAAAATTTCAGGGTGCTTTTATTTCTATTTGTGTCAACTGATATTTTGTTTTGAAAGCCTGCACATTCAATGCTTGAAATTGCCCTGCTTTCCACTTGCAACATTTTTCTCTTATATGTTAGAACATCTCCATAACTCCAATATACTTAGGAAAGGTTATTTTCTCCTTAGCTGTTTCAAAACAAATTTCTTTAGAGGTTGACTTCCCTCCTGCACAGCACTATGAAAGGGAAACCATTCGTTTCTTCAAATTGCCTTGTTTATTTCAACATAAGCAAGCAAATAAGTGGAAAATGTAAAATGCAAAGAATGAATAAATTCCTCTGACTTTTATGTGTTGCCTATAGACTTTCAGAAGAATAAGAAATATAAGCATGCTTTTCATAATCAAAGCAAATGTTCCAACTTTTCCCTAACTTAATATGTAAGTGATGAATCACTACACTGTACACCTGAAATTAATATTACACTAATATTAACTAACTATAATTTAAAGAAAAACTTGAAACTAACAAAATGAATACTAACACCTTTCCGAAATAAAGTATAACTTAATAAAAAAAACGACATGGGAACACTGTTTTTCTGACTTTGCTAAACAAAAAATACTTTTTGAATTTAATTATACTTACTTCTAAGTTTTTTAATCTTTATGTCACTGTATTTATCTATTGAAACAAAAATGTTGTGAAACAACAACCGTATAACTTTAGAGGTCTATAATAATTTTAAGCCTTCTAAAGGCTATTGGAAATTCTGCTAATCTGAACTTGGTTTAGTGGGGCTCACCCACGCATCTTTGGTCTGCTATAGGTTGGCTTTGCTACTCTTGACTGGGCTTTTTTATATGTCTATGCTTTGACTGAAAAAACTGGGGTAAGTCAGCTTGCTTCCATGTGTATCTACAAGTCTGATCGTCTAGCAGGCTAGCTGAGGCATAGGCATGTTCTGGTGATAAAAGCAGAGGAGCAAGAGAGAGTCTAAGTTACAAGGCCTCAAGTCCTGGAATGCCATCATTTCCTATTGACAAGTAACATGTCACAAGAAAAAGGCTTAGGTGAAGTCTCTATCTATTTATGAGAGAATCTCCAAGTTCACATATGAAGGGCACAGATACAGGGAGAAATAAAGAATTACAATCATTTTTTGCAATCTATTAAAATATGTCCACTTTAAAAAGGGATTTTAAGACATTAAGAAATTACAAACTCAGTGAGTGAAATGTTTAATTATATTTCAATCAATGTTTCTGAAGAAACGTTCTAGAGAAATTAAAATGGTAAGATCATTAGTTTCTGTTTTATTATTTTATGGCAAGAAGCAAGCTTTAGAGGTATTTTAATTATTTAAAGATCCCTAAGGTAGACATTTTTAAAAAACACATTCATAAATACTACCCAGAAGAAAAATAGTGCTAAAAAATTAACAATTTTTCCTTGGGCTTCATGAAAAAGTAAAAAAATTACCTCAAATCTTCATATGGCAATGCCTTCCTTCCCAAAAGCAGTGCTAATTAAACCTACAGGTGCTACAATATGTAGCCTTAAACATAAAATATACTTGGAGAAGTTTAATTATTATGACTCATGTGGAATGCCTTTAGGAAGGAATCCCTAAAAACAAAAATAAAACTCAGTTCCAAACAGATTATCTGATTCCTAGTCATTTTGTTTGGATTTTGGCAAGACTATATTCTACATTTATAGATATTAATAATTCCTTAATGAATTAAGCCTTACTGTATGCCAAGCATCATTATACATATTTGATGTGTTAACTCAAAATTTCTTTGAAGTAGGTTGGTTATCTGCATTTTAGCTGGCACACTGGAGGCGCAGAGATGGTAGGTGGTTTACCAAAGGTCACACAACTAGGAGATGGTAGAACCAGAATTTGAACTCAGGTAGTATGGCTATACTCTTAATCACTATATTGGTTTGCCTGGCAATCAGTTAGCACAATTCTCACCGTTGTCTATATTCTTCCTGAATCACAAGGGCTAGAAACCAAGGAGCTTCTTTTGCTCTAGGTTAGATCCAGCAGTGAAAGTCAGGGAGATGAGATTTGGAAGGTGGAGGAGAGACAGAACCCTATTTTGCTCCTCCAGCAATGACAGGCTGCTGTATGGGCTCCAGCAGATATAAAGTCTTCCACTAACCTGTGGGTACTCTCTAAATTGTGAATTTCAACTTTCAAACAGGATCATTGGCTCCACACCTTTCTGATTTTTAGGAATCTGATAGAGAAACTGAGAGCCAATAGCAGCTTTCCCTGGTAATTGATTCTTCAGTACATCTGATGCTTTTGTAAACATATAATTCCCTGAATTAAATATCTTTCTACTATTGGGATACTAGTCTTCTGACAGAACTGTGACTCATTGCATAGAGTATCTAAATGGTTTGAGGAAATAGAATCTCAAAATGCCAATCAAAGATTAATTATTTAACATAGTTTGATTAAATGATGACCTCACTATCGATGAAAAATAGAATACCTGTAAATTATAGCATGCAGTAGTAAACAAGTTAAATTATCACAGGTGTTTAAATGTAATGAAGTGCTCACTAAAAACAAGATTTGGAATGTCCAAGCAGCTGCTGTGTTAGGGCTTTATGGTGGAAGTATGATTAAAAGGACTTAGGTGAACTGATTTCTGATCTTTCCCCAAATAATGACAAGCTCAGGGCTTTAAAGTCTCAGCTCCAGGATCTTGGAGACACAGAGACCAAAAGGGCAGCACTTAACAAAACGTGAGTGTGTGTATCCTAATATTAGAAGCATGTTCAATTTGGTAATAAGAATTGTTGACCCACAGAGATCAATGTAAAATGCTATTGACTTGAAATACAGTAGATCAACTTTTTAAAGTCATACTTCAGGCATGAAGATTGGATATCTGCTTCAAGTAAGTCACTATAATGGAAAACCATAATTTTTCACCCATTTTCCAGACCAGAACCAGCTCACAGACCCAAAGTCTCTCAAATAAATGGAAAGTTGGATTCAGTTGAGGAAGCCTTATGCATCCCTGCCTCAAACATATTCATAAATATTTTAATAAAGGAAACTGCAGTTAATTGTAAAGATGATGGTTCTCTGATATCAAGGTGATGATTCTCTGGTCCAAAAACGTACTAGATCTTCTGGGATTTCTTATATCATTAATATGTGGGTTCCCAAAATAGTAATGTAAATCACAGGTCATAGTGGAGACTTGGAGAGGTCAGCTGATAATGAAATTTCAGCCTAGGTCTCTGTTACAGTGAATCTACAAACACACAATAGTTCTTTTCTCCTCTTAATTACTATATATAAATTTGGAATAGTTGTACTCAGTACTTGGAATCATCTCCACTTTGGTTCCCTGATCCATAGAGTTAGTGCCATTAGGGTAGGGAGAGCCAAGTTTAAGATTCTGTAATTTCCTCTTCTCAGCAAGGACAGCAAACCAGAAACAATTACCAAATCCCTGGAGGCAATGTAGAGAACGGTGGCACTATCCAAGACCTCAAAGACATACATTTGTTAATTCTAATATTTAGGTTTACCTATTTGTGATGTAAAGAAGACAGGTGGCTATTATATTTTTCAAATGATAATAGGTGTTAGTGACATTGTGAAGAAACTGCAACCCTTGTACACTGTTGATGGGAATGGAAATTGGTGCAGCAGCTATGGAAAACATGGATCCTTAGAAATTTTTGGTTTGTTCTAGGTCTGTAAAAAACTGGTGGTATTTTAATGGGATTGCACTAAATGTGTAGATTGCTTTGGGTGGTACACACATTTTTTTAAATTAATTTTTATTGGTGTTCAATTTACCAACATACAGAAAAACACCCAGTGCTCATCCCGTCAAGCGTCCACCTCAGTGCCCGTCACCCATTCCCCTCCAACACACGCCCTCCTCCCCTTCCACCACCCCTAGTTCGTTTCCCCGAGTTAGGAGTCTTTATGTTCTGTCTCCCTTCCTGATATTTCCCAACATTTCTTTTCCCTTCCTTTATATTCCCTTTCACTATTATTTATATTCCCCAAATGAATGAGAACATACACTGTTTGTCCTTCTCCGATTGACTTACTTCACTCAGCATAATACCCTCCAGGTCCATCCACGTTGAAGCAAATGGTGGGTATTTGTCGTTTCTAATGGCTGAGGAATATTCCATTGTATACATAGACCACATCTTCTTTATCCATCATCTTTCGATGGACACCGAGGCTCCTTCCACAGTTTGGCTATTGTGGACATTGCTGCTATAAACATCGGGGTGCAGGTGTCCCAGCGTTTCATTGCATCTGAATCTTTGGGGTAAATCCCCAGCAGTGCAATTGCTGGGTCGTAGGGCAGGTCTATTTTTAACTCTTTGAGGAACCTCCACACAGTTTTCCAGAGTGGCTGCACCAGTTCACATTCCCACCAACAGTGTAAGAGGGTTCCCTTTTCTCCACATCCTCTCCAACATTTGTGATTTCCTGCCTTGTTAATTTTCCCCATTCTCACTGGTGTGAGGTGGTATCTCATTGTGGTTTTGATTTGTATTTCCCTGATGGCAAGTGATGCAGAGCATTTTCTCACGGGTACACACATTTTAACAATATTTATTCTTCCAATCCATGAATGTGGAATAGTTTTTCCATTTCTTTATCTCATCTTCAATTTATTTTGTAGGTGTTTTTATAGTTTTCATTTACTTCTTTGATTAAGTTTATTCCTAGGATCATATGATTTTGGGTGCAACTGTAAATGAAACTGATTCCTTAATTTCTCTTTCTGCTGCTTCATTACTGGTGTATAGAAATACAACAGCTTTCTGTACATTGATTTTGTATCCTGCGAGTTTACTGAATTCACGTATCAGTTCTAGCACATTTTTTGGTGGAGTCTTTCATTCAGGTTTTCTATAAACTATACATCATCTGCAAACAGTAAAAATCTGACTTCTTCCTTGCTGATTTGAATGCATTTCTTTTTGTCATTTGATTGCTGAGGCTAGGACTTCCAGTACTATGTTAAATAACAGTGATGAGATGGACATCCCTTTCTTGTTCCTGACTGTAGAGGAGAAGTTCTCAATTTTTCCCTATTGAAAATGATATTAGCTGTGGGCTTTTTGTATATTACATTTATGATATTGAAGTATGTTGTCTCTATTCTTATTTTATTGAGGGTATTTATCAAGACCCCGAGTAGCCGAAGCAATCTTTAAAAAGAAAAGCAAAGCCAGAGGCACCACAATTCTGGACTTCAAGGTATATTAAAAAGCTTTAGAGATAAAAATAGTATGGTACTGGCATGAAAATAGACACATAGATCAATGGAACAGGAAACCCAGAAATGGATCCACAACTATATGGTCAACTAATCTTCGACAAAATAGGAATGACTATCCAATGGGAAAAAATGACAATCTCTTCAACAAATGATGTTGGGAAAATGGGATGGCAACATGCAAAAGAATGAAACTGGACCACTTTCTTACATCATACACAAAAATGAATTCAAAAGGGATGAAAGATCTAAATGTGAGACAAGACACTATAAAAATCCTAGAGAAGAACACAGGCAGTAAGTAACCTCTTTGACCTCTTTTACTATATATGTCTCCTGAGGCAAGGAAAACAAAAGAAAAAAATAAACTATGGGAATTTCATCAAGATAAAAAGCTTCTGCAGAGCAAAAGAAACAATCAACAAATTTAAAAGTCATCCTTCAGAATGGGAGAAGATATTTGCAAATGTACTATCAGATAAAGCGTTAGTATCCAAAATATATAAAAACTTATAAAACTGGATACCCAAAAAACAAATAATCCAGCTAAAAAAATGGGCAGGATGCATGCATAACATTTGCTTGAAGAGGACATCCAGATGGGTAACAGACACATGAAAAGATGCTCCACATCACTCATTATTAGAGAAAAAGAAATCAAAACTACAATGAGATATCACCTCACACCTGTCAGAATGGCTAAAATTAACAAGACAGGAAGCAAAAGTGCTGGCAAAAATGTAGAGAAAGGGGAAACCCTTTGCACTGTTGGTGGGAATGCAAACTGGTGCAGCCCCTCTGGAAAACAGTATGGAAGTTCCTCAAAAAGTTAAAAATAGAACTAACCTATGATCCATCAATTGCACTATTAGGTATTTACCCAAAGGATACAAAACAGTAAAAGTTTGACTTCTTTTACTTGAAGAGATACATGTACCCCAAAGTTTATAGTATTATTATCAAAAATAGCCATATTATGGAAAGAATCCAAATGTCCATTGACTGATGAATGGATAAAGAGGTGGTAAACACACACACACACACACACACATCCACACAGAGGAATATTATTCAACCACCAGAAAGAATGAAATCTTGCCATTCTCAATGACATAGATGGAGCAAGAGAGCACTATGTTAAGCAAAATCAGTCAGAGAAAGACAAATACTATATGATTTCACTCACATATGGAATTTAAGAAACAAAACAGATAAACATAGAGGAAAAAAAAGAGAGAAAGAGGCGCAAACCATATAGCCAACTATATAGAACAGAGAATTGCTGGAAGGGAAGTAGGCTGGGAGAGAGATTAAATGGGTGGCGAGTATTAAGGAGGCCATTTGTGATGAGCACTGCATGTTGCATTTAAGTGATGAATCACTAAATCCTACACATGAAACAAATAATATACTATATGTTAACTAACTGGAATTTAAATAAAAACTTGGAAGACAAAATGGAGATTCCTCAAAAAATTAAAAATAGGACTTCCATACGATGCAGCAGTCTGGGTGAATTGAAATTCAGATCTTAAAGAGATATCTGCGTTCCCATGTTCACTGCAGTATCATTCATAATAGTTAAAATACAGAAACAACCCAACTGTCTACAACAGATGAAAGGATAGAGAAAATATGGTATATATATATATATATATATATATATATATATATATATATATGATGTAATATTATTCAGCCTGAAAATAGGAGGCAATCTTGCCATTTGTGACAACATCCATGGAGCCACAGGACATTATGTTAAATGAAATAAACCAGTCACAGAAGGATAAATTGTGCATGAGGTATCTAAAATAGTCAGACTCATAGAAGCAAAGATACAGCAGTGGTTGCCAGGAGCTAGGGAGTGAGGGAAATGGGAAATTGGTATTCCATGGGTATAAAGTTTGTTAGACTAGATGAATGGATTCAGAGATCTGCTATACAGCATAGTGCATATAATTAACACTTTGGTATTGTGCATTTCAAAATTTGTTAAGGAGATAGATCTCATGGTAAGTGTTCTTACCACAAAATAAAGCAAAAACAAAGAGATACAAGGAAACTGGGATGTGTTGGATAGGTCTACTACCCTGACTGTGTTGATGGTATTATGGGTGCCTTATATATGTCCAAACTGAGCAAACTGTGCACATTAAATATGTGCAGTACTCTATATAAATTATCCACAAAACTATAAAGCTGTTAAATAGGTTTTTTTCTTATGTGGAGAGAAAAAAAAGACAGATCTTGAAGAAAGCCTTATTGTAATTTAAATCTATTATTGACTCTCATTGATTTTATTTTATTTTTTAATTTTATTTATTTATGATAGGTACACAGTGAGAGAGAGAGAAGCAGAGACATAGGCAGAGGGAGAAGCAGGCTCCATGCACCGGGAGCCCGACGTGGGATTCGATCCCGGGTCTCCAGGATTGCGCCCCCGGCCAAAGGCAGGCGCCAAACCGCTGCGCCACCCAGGGATCCCAGATTTTATTGTTTCAGAAGTACACATATCACAGGAATGAATCAGCAGAGCCCCTGGGACCTGGTATGCAGTTCTTTGTCTGAAAAATCTCTTTCCTTATGCTATGGCCAAAGACTACAAGAGCTAATTTGCTCTCACTGTGCAGAGACAATAGTATATCTTCCTTCCTTTACCACAAGATTATGTTGAACTATGTAAAATCTTCAGCTCTGTTTCATAACTTTGCTCATCTTCCAGTTACTAGTCTACTAAAATGATGAAACCATATTAATCAGACCTGATGAACAGAAATTAGCTAATAGAGTAGATGCCTTGAAAAAGGCACATAGGTGCCAGAGAATAGGAGCTAATCTCCACAAAAATTCAGGAACCTACCACCATAATTAAGTTCCCAGGGGAATAATAATCCAAGGCATAAATAGTTACCCTCACCAAAAGAAAAGCCAGTTGCTTCATCTTGTATCCTTCAACAACTAAGAAGCATAGCACTTGATAAGCTCATCTGACTTCTCTAAACAATATTTACTAATGATTTGCTCATATATTTGCTAAATAACACTGATAGCTGGTAAATTTTGGCAGAGCCCTGAGCAACAGAAGGTTCTGCAGCAGATTAAGGCAGTAGCATGAGCTGCTTTGTCACTTGGGCCTTAAGATCATAGGGATCTAATTGTATTTGAAAGATCTGTGATAGGCAGGGATAATGAATGGAAATTCTGGCAACACTAGGTGTGAGAAAAACAGACCCAACCCCAAGGGTTTTGCAGTATATACATATATTCTCCTTTGAAAATGGCAAATGACCTTTTCAAAACCAGTTTCTAGCCACTGTGCCTAAGTTGAGACAGAATTGCTTACCATGGAGAAATAAATGACTGTATGGCCTGATTTGTCTATTGCGCTCTGGGTATTTTCTGATCTACCAAACTTTCTAGTGAAATTGGTATATACATGATCAGACTTGAGTAGGTCTGAAATTACAAATGAGTTATACAGGTAAACTCATATACCTATCACACCTACTTTGCCAAATTACCACCTTCTCCCTCTGTTACACGTAAGGCTTCTTGCAGAATTCCTCATGAAAAGCTAAATGGTTCCATAGGATGTGAGGACACAACCAGAAAATGATGGCTTAGAGTGGCTCTTAGGGGCATCAGGAGAAGAAAGACTTCCTGGTGGATAGCAATTGATTAGTCATCCTGTGTAGTTTGTCTGCCACGAGAGATAACCAAAGATATGAATATATAGTGATTAATTATCAATGACTAATGGACCAATATGGGAGGAATGGTGTTATGGGTTCTGGGAATGAAGTATACAGATCAGGCAATTTAAGTGAATACCAGTTATGAGGCCATGTTTCATGTGAATGCCCACCAAATGGAGGCTCTCTATACTGAGATATATAATATGACCTATTCCAGGTACCCAGTCTCTTTCCCAAGCTACCCTGTGTTTTATTGGTTTATCAATGAAATATCCATGGATATTATATATGGGTTCAATAACAGAAGTTTCCCTTTTTGACACAATGGCTAACATTATTGCAGTAAGGTTTGTTCTGTTCCTTACTAAAATAGACTCTTACTATGGATATGGATTTATCTTTCCTCCTGCAGTGCTTTTGTCAGTACCACTATCTAACACTTACTAAATACATGAGTCATTTTCATGGCACATTGCCCATTGTGCTTCTGCTCCAGAAATATTTTACAGAAAAAGAAGGAAAGGAATATCATATCCAATGGATCCATTGGTCTTTCCCTGGAATCTAACACTTAGGATTGGTCAACCTGGTAAAGAACAAAGCCAGTAAACATCCTTACTGAGATCAAATTGACAATGAGTGGGCAGCCCTGGTGGCTCAGCGGTTTAGCGCCGCCTACAGTCCAGGGCCTGATCCTGGAGACCTGGGATCAAATCCCATGTCAGACTCCCTGCATGGAGCCTGCTTCTCCCTCTCCCTGTGTCTCTGCCTCTCTCCTCCCTCTCCTCTCTGTGTATTCTCATGAATAAATAAATTAAATCTTTAAAAAAATTGACAATGAGTAAGTAGTGAATGAAGTCATAAACAATTCTAATGTAATACTAAGTACATAAATTAAGGCTATATTAACTCTGAATATTTTCCTCTTTCTTAGGTAATATATTTGTGTGTGCTATTTTGTTTTGTTTAAACTTTCTCTTCCACTAGCATAAACATATATTGTGTGCTGGTAGTGGTTAGATTTATAATTGGTCTTAAGATTACTGAATATCTAAGGAGGATTGTGAGTTAATAATTAAAGAGAAATGAGCATCACACAGAAATGGATACAGTGACTGATGGGTTTCCTATATCTGGAAAGAAGGTAAGCACATCTTCACTTCCACCAGAGAGATTTTCACCAACTTAGAATAGTGATGTTGTTAATCTTGTAATATGGAAGTTAAACATGCATCAAAATCTGTGTAAGAATGATAAGTAGCCAGAGGAATAGACTATCCCATATGGCTATTCCTAACTCATCAGCATTCCCATATCCTTCATGGCACTTCTTAGTATCTAACCTCTCACTAGAGCTCCATGTTAGACACTCAAAACAAGAGCTATTCAAATGATATTTGAAGGGCAGAAGAGAGAAAGAAGTGATACTATTGCTCCTCTGACAGCAGAGGGATGTGGCATGGGCTTTGGCAGATTCAGCATTCTTCCAAGACACACACCCTCTCTAACAGGGAGCTGTGATCACTGGTGGGAAGTTTCTTGTATGTCCATGCAACTTCCTGATTCTCTAAAATTTTGGAATAAACCTGAGACTTGGCAGTAGCTTTCCTTGACTTTCATTCTTCCAGTTCTCTTAACAATTTTGCAAGCCTTAATTATCTATATTAATCTCTTCTTGCTTAACATATAGTATATTATTAGTTTCAAATTTAGAGTTCAGGGATCCCTGGGTGGCACAGCGGTTTGGCGCCTGCCTTTGGCCCAGGGCGCGATCCTGGAGACCCGGGATCGAATCCCACATCAGGCTCCCAGTGCATGGAGCCTGCTTCTCCCTCTGCCTGTGTCTCTGCCTCTCTCTCTCTCTCTCTCTCTGTGACTATCATAAAAAAAAAAAAAAAATTTAGAGTTCAGTGATTCATCAGTCTTATGTAATATCCAGTATTACATAATACCCATTACATCACATGCCCTCCTTAATGTCTATACCCAGGTAACACATCCCTCCACCATCCTCCCCTCCAGCAACCCTCAGTTTGTTTCCTATGATTAAGAGTCTCTTATGGTTTGTCTCCCTCTCTGATTTTGTCTTGCCTCTCTTCCCCTCTGATCCTCTGTTTTGTTTTTTAAATTTCATATATGAATGAGATCATATGATAATTGTCTTCCTCTGACTTATTTCACTTAGCATAATACCCTTTAGTTCCTTCCACATCATTGAAAATGACAAGATTTCATTTTTTTGATGGGTGAGTAGTATATTTCATTATATATACAAACACCAGATCTTATTTATCCATTCACTATCAGTGGACATCTGGACTCTTTCCATAGTTTGTCTATTGTGGATAATGCTGTTATAAACATTGGGGTACAGGTGCCCCTTTGGATCACTACATTTGTATCTTTGGGGGTAAATCTCTAGTAGTGCAATTCCTGGGTCTTAGGGTAGCTCTATTTTCCTTTTTTTTAAAAAAGATTTTATTTATTTATTCATGAGAGGCAGAGAGACATAGGGAGAGGGAAAGGAAGGCTCCCACAAGGAGCCCAGTGCCGGATTCAATCCCAGGACCCTGGGATTACGACCTGAGCTAAAGGCAGACACTCATCCACTGAGCCCCCCAGGTGTCCTGAGTAGCTCTATTTTCAACTTTTTTTTTTTTTATTTTTTTTATTTTCAACTTTTTGAGGAACCTCAATACTGTTTTCCTGAGTGGCTGCACCAGCTTGAATTCTCAACCACAGTGTAAGAGGGTTCCTCTTTCTCCACATCCTCACCAACATGTCATTTCCTAACTTGTCAATTTTAGCCAGTCTGACTGGTGTGAGGTGGTATCTCATTGTGGCTTTGGTTTGTATTTCCCTGATGTCAAGTGATGTTGAGCATTTTTTCACGTGTTTATTGGCCATTTCTTTGGAGAAATGTTTGTTCATGTCTTTTGCCCATTTCTTGATTGTATTATTTGTTCTTTGGGTATTGAGTCTGATGAGTTCTTATAGATCTTGATACTAGCCCTTTATCTGATAAGACATTTGCAAATATTTTCTCCCATTCTGTTGGTTGCCCTTTGGTTTTGTTGACCATTTCCGTTGCTGTGCAAAAGCCTTTCATCTTGATGAAGTCCCAATAGTTCATTTTTGCTTTTGCTTCCCTTGCCTTTGGAGACATGTCTAGCAAGAAGTTGCTGTAGCCAAGGTCACAGAGGTTGCTGCCTGTATTCTCTAGGATTTTGATGGATTCCTTTCTCACATTAGGTCTTTCATCTATTTTGAGTCTATTTTTGTGTATGGTGTAAGGAAATGGTCCAGTTTCATTCTTCTGCATGTGGCTGTCCAATTTTACCACCACAATTTTACCAATTTGCTGAAGATACTGTCTTTTTTCCATTGGTTATATTCTTTCCAGCTTTGTCAAAGATGAGTTGACCATAGAGTTGTGGGTCTATTGCTGGGTTTTCTATTCTGTTCCATTTGATCAATGTGTTTGTTTTTGTTCCAATACCATACTTTCATGATGATTACAGTTTTGTAACAGAGTTTGAAGTCCTGCATTATGATGCCACCAGCCTTCGTTTTCTTTTTCAACATTCCTCTTGCTATTCAAGGTCTGTTCTAGTTCCATACAAATTTTAGGGTTATTTGTTCCAGCTCTGTGAAAAACGTTGATGGTATTTTGATAGCGATTGCGCTGAATGTATAGATTGCTTTAGGTAGCATAGACATTTTAACAATATCTGTTCTTCCAACATATGAGCATCAACATGTTTTTCCATTTCCTCATGTCTTCCTCAGTTTCTTTCATGAGTGTTCTATAGTTTTCAGAGTACAGATCCTTTGCCTCTTTGGTTAGGTTTATTCTTAGGTATCTTACAGTTTTAGATGCAATTGTAAATGGGATCAACTCTTTAATTTCTCTTTCTTCTCTCTCATTGTCAGTGTATAGAAAGACAATTGATTTCTGTGCATTGATTTTATGTTCTGCCACTTTGCTGAATTCCTGTGAGTTCCAGCAATTTGGGGATGGAGTCTTTTGGGTTTTCCACATAGAGAGTATCATGATATATACTTCTTCTTTGCCAAGTCAGATGTTTTTTTTTATTTCTTTTTGTTGTCTGATTGCTGAAGTTAGGACTTCTAGTACTATGTTGAACAGCAGTGGTGATAGTGAATATCCCTGCCATATTCCTGGCCTTAGGGGAAAAGCTCTCAGTTTTTCTCCACTGAGAATGATATTTACTGTGGGCTTTTCATAGATGGCTTTTATGATATTGAAATATGTTCCTTCTATCCCTGCACTTTGAAAGTTTTAATCAAGAAGGGATGCTGTACTTCTAAAATGCTTTTTCGACATCTATTGAGAGGATCAGATCGTTCTTGTCTTTTCCTTTATTAATATAGTGTTGATTTACGAATGTTGCACCACCTTGCAGCCCAGGAATAAATCCCACTTGGTTTTGGTCAATAATCCTTTTAATGTCCTTGTGGAATCTATTGGCTAGTATCTTGGTGAGAATTTTTGCACCCATGTTTATCAGAGATATTAGTCTGCAATTCCCCTTTTTGGTGGGGCCTTTGTCTGGTTTTGGGATCAAGGTAATGCTGGCCTCATAGAAGGAGTTTGTAAATTTTCCTTCCATTTCTATTTTTGAAACAGCATTAGAAGAATAGATATTAATTCTTTAAATGTTTGGTAGAATTCCTCTGGGAAGCCATCCAGCCCTGGACTCTTGTTTTTGAGAGACTTTTGATTACTGCTTCAATTTCCTTGCTGGTTATGGGTCTGTTCAGGTTTTCTATTCCTTCCTGTTTTGGTTTTGGTAGTTTATACATCTCTAGGAATGCATCCATTTCTTCCAGATTGCCTAATTTGTTGGCATATAGTTGCTTATAATATGTTCTTATAATTGCATTTCTTCGGTGTTGGTTGTGATCTCTCCTCTTTCTTTTGTGACTTTGTTTATCTGGGTCCCTTTTCTTTTTTGTGTGTGGTAAGTCTGGCTAGTGGTTTATCGATGCTATTGATTCTTTCAAAGAACCAGCTCCTAGTTGTGTTGGTCTGTTCTACTGTTCTTTTGGTTTCTATTTCATTGATTTCTGCTCTAATCTATATTAATTCTCTTCTTCTGGGCTTAGGCTTTATTTGCTGGTCTTTCTCCAGCTCCTTTACATATAAGGTTAGCTTGTGTGTTTGAGAATTTTCTTGTTCTTGAGAAAGGCTTGTATGGCTATATACCTCCCTCTTAGGACTGCCTTTGCTGCATCCTAAAGGTTTTGAACAGTTGTGCTTTCATTTCATTTGTTTCCATGAATTTTTAAAATTCCTCAACTTCCTGGTTGACCCATTCATTCTTTAGTAGGATTCTCTTTAACCTCCATGTATTTGATTTTTTTTTTCCAAATTTCCTCTTGTGATTGAGTTCCAATTTCAAAGCATATGGTCTAAAAATATGCAGGGAATGACCCCAATTTTTTGGTACTAGTTGAGACCTGATTTGTGACTCTGTGCACTTGAGAAGAATGTGTATTCTGTTGCTTTAGGATGGAATGCTCTGAATATAACTGTGAAGTCCATTTGGCCCGGTATGTCATTCAAAGCCCTTGTTTCCTTGTTGATCTTCTGCTTAGATGGTGTGTCCATTGCAGTGAGTTGGGTGTAAAGTCCCCTAATATTATTATACTATTATCAATGTATTTCTTTAATTTTGTTATTAATTGGTTTATATAATTGGCTGCTCCCATGTTAGGGGCATAAATATTTATGATTGTTAGATCTTCTGGTTGGATGGACCCTTTAATTACGATATAGTGTCTTTCCTCATCTCTTATTACCATCTTTGGTTAACATCTAATTTGTCTAATATACGGATTGCTACCTCAGCTTTCTTTTGTGATCCATTAGCATGATAAATGGTTTTCCACCCCCTCACTTTTAATCAGGAGGTGTCTTTGGGTCTAAAATGGGTCTCCAGCAGACAGCATATCTATGGGTCTTGCTTTTTTTATCAAATCTGCTACCCTGTGTCTTTTGATTGGAGCATTTAGCCCATTTAGATTCAGAATAACTATTGAGATATATAAATTCAGTGCCATTGTATTACCTGTAAAGTCACCATTTCTTTATATTGTCTCTGTTCCTTTCTGGTCTATGTTACTTTTGGACTCTCTCTTCACTTAAAGGATCCCCTTTAGTATTTATTGCAGGGCTGGTTTAATGATCACAAATTCTTTTAGTTTCTGTTTGTCCTGGAAGTAAGCTTTTTATCTCTCCTTCTATTTTGAATGACAGCCTGTTGGATAAAGTTTTGTTGGCTGCATGTTTTTCTCATTTAGCACCTTCTTCTCTGCTTTTTTCCTTTTTTAAGATTTTATTTATTCATGAGAGATACAGTGATGAGAGAGAGAGGCAGAGACACAGGCAGAGGGAGAAGCAGGCTCCTTGCAAGGAGCTGGATGCAGGACTCTGTCCTAGGTCTCCAGGACCACACCCTGGGCTGAAGGCGGAGCTAAACCGCTGAGCCACCAGGTCTGCCCTCTTCTCTACTTTTTTAGCTGAAACCTCACTGATAGGCTTCCTCATAGTTTTTACTGAAACCTATAGGCTAAACACTTCTACAATATAAGCTTTTCTATTGTATTACCTCCCACAAAACTAATTATAGTCTTCCATGTCAATCATTTAGTTGATAAAAAAAGATAAACTTGATGTACTTTAATTCATATGTTTGGATATTTGCAGAGCTAATTTATATAGTTCTACCTTTCTAAATTGTGTTTGCATGAAAATATAGAATTTCTAAAGCTTAACTAAAAAATATGTGAAAACACCTTTAAATATTTTAGTTAATATCTTACACTTTAAAACTGCAACAAGAAAAACGGGTAATTAAAATATTTTAGTACATTTCAAAACTAGTGCTGTGGAATCCTGAAAATGTTGGCCCATGAATCATTTGTCTTAAATTTTTGTGTCATGTTTTAAAGTTTCTGTTGCTCTTTGATATTAAATTAGCTTAAAATTTTCACATCCTGAAGTGACCTACAAAAGTTGAGCTAACACCATGCTTAAATAATAAATATCTGTATATAAGTGCATTTATGTGTTTTTAAGTTAAAAATTAAGACTGCCTTTCATGATATTAGTGACCATGAAAATGAAAAATTCAGTTTTATGTTGCCTTGTAGTGTTATCTGTATTGCCTTTCTCTAGTAATTATGTAAATTCCATGTAAGATAATAGTTGATCTTATAGGTTTTCTATGCTTTGCTATTTCCCAGCATTCTTTTTGAGGAAAACCAAGCATTTTTTTTTCTCTTTTGTAACAGGACATTGTGTATTTATACTAAAAGGAACCCATATAAAGTATGCCTAATTCCTGGTATTTAGACACCACTGCAGTGACTTCATTCCACACATTGAGACTAAAATAAAAATACTAATACAATGTGAAAATAAATGATATGTGTTTCTTTTCAAGTTCAGTTATCATCCTTTCATACTGTTTCTTCCCTCCAACTGAATGTATTTTATGAATAAAGAATGAAAAAGCTCTTTTGAATATGTCCAGTTTTTAAGATCCAACCCTAGGAAAAAAGAACTAGGGAAGAGAAGTTGCTTTTTTTATATGCTGATTACCTGTGGAAGCCTCTTATACCGTTAAGTATTCTTCATCAGCTTACTTTTATGTTTTCTAACTTATATGAGCAAAGAACAGAGGATAATTCAGGCTGAAAAATACTTCTAATTTTACCAGAACAAACAGCTATCATTTCACATCATATCAAGCTCTTAATGTAGAGAAACATTTTTTATTAAAAAAAATCAATTATTACAAAGAAACTGATCTTCTAGTTCCTTTATTAAGCTTGGAAGGCATTTTGTTCTATTTCCAAGTAGGTATAATTGTTTTGTAGTTGTACATTCATTGTATAGAAGAATGGAAGACTGTCTTTGCAGAAGAACTTATTCAATTATAGTTAAAAATTTTTTAATGTTAATATTCCTACATTAGGACATTAGGTTGACCTTTCTGCATTGTCCATGATGGGGGGAGTCTTCAGCAGTTAAGAAGAAAATAAATGGGTAAATTTTATTGTACAACAACTTTGTCATCGCCTGTAGAGGTGATGTACCAACAATGAGAAGAGGAAATAGAATTTTTAAAATTTTTGAACAAATGGATTACCTTTGTTACAAACATATTTTAATTGATTTGGGACCTTACTGACTGCTCCAAAATATTGAGAGCTATAACAGATAAGAAAAGCTGATGTTGAGCTTCTAAAGTAACCTGCCTCTGCCCCAGGACCTTAGTGCCTTGGAGTACAGGTAACCAGTAATATATTACATATTGCCAAGACCTTATTAGTTCTTAGTTTTATCATACACAAGTTCAGCTGCCCTTCCCCAAGAGTTCTATACAATATTTTTACTAAATTAATCTGTCAACTTCATCCTAACCAAAGCATTCCTAAGAAAAATCTTAGATTATACCAGGATGCCAGATGTTTATGACAACTCTCACTGCCATAAAATAAGAAGGTAAGAAACATGGAAACATATACTCCACTGTAATGAAGTTTTTTCACCGGTTTTTTCAGCCTAACCATCATCTCTTTTTCTAACCATTAAATGTGCATACCACCAGCATAGAACCAGAGCACAAGCTGTCTTTAATATGAATTACATTATACGAGGGAACTCATACATCTAGAGAGAGACAAATCTATTATTGGGAGAATAATGTCAGCATCATCCTGTGATTCCCTTGCTGCAGGAAAAAAGATTGACATATTTTTCTACTGAACTGGTCCTTCTGTCCTTGTACTCTAAAATAATTGGATTTAATTCCATAGCAGTGTTTATCTTTATTGAAACAGATGTGACTCTAAATAGGACACTCAAATAATTCAAATTAAATCATAAACAGTCCAAATACTGTTCACAGGTTGACAAGGAAGCACAGTTATATAATTCTCTAAGTAACCACTGCTACTTTAGAAAACCAGTCAGGTTGCTAGATCAGTTGCCAGAGGTCAGCTTATATGGATCAGGACATATATCACATCAGTTCTTCTACCAGACCATGGCTTATGGATCACAGCTTTGTAAGGTGAATATCTTAGTTACCAAACCCTATCATGTTCCAAGGCCTAAACTGGAGCCGATTTTTTAAATTATCCTAAACATTTCCCAGCTATTTAAAATAAACACCAAATAACATATTCTACAAACCAGTATCAGTCTGTTTCCTATAGCTTGAGCTAAAAGATAATTTCTTAGGCCCCTTTACACATTTTACCAAAATAACCACCCACAAAAAATTCTATTGCACTATACTCTGGGAAGCTAAATTAAAATTTTGTTCATACTGAATTCACTGGAACACATATGTAATCATTATGAAGACTCTAAGTTGAAAATTACTCTCTAGGTCTAACTACAGGTAACCAATAACCCAGCCTTAGACTGAGTTTTTAAATTTTTGTTCATTTTTTAAAATATTTTGTTTATTTGAGAGAGAGCGAACATAAGCAGGGGGTGGGGGAGGAGAGGGACAGCAGACTCCCAAACTGTGGAAAGACCTGAGATAAATTAGCCAAGATAAATTACCTTTGCAGCTTGTTTTAAGAATTATTTTTATCTTATTAAAAATAGCAAGTGATCATTAGACAATACAAAGAAAAAATTAAAAACTCAAATTGCCATCACCTAACAGTAACATTTATTATTCTTGATGTTTCCACATAGAGCAAGCTTGTTTCAGATCAGCCTCCTGGGTCTTCACTCACTCTTTTGATAAGAATCAAAAAGTCTGGGAGATGAAACTGAACTTAAGCATCTCTGGCCTCTTCAATGCCCCTTTTTGGAACATACTGCCTGTAAGGAGCATATGCTCTGTGTTCATAAAAAAATAATAATAATGAGCTGGTTTGTCTCCTTATCTTAGAGGAATGAAGTGGTAAAGTCTAATTTAGGAATAACTTTTATAGCAAATCCCTTGCCCACAGCTCTCAGGTACATTCTCAAATATCAGAAAGCTGATATGATGTCTGTATGCCTGACTCCAGCATTCATCTCTAAATAGCTCAAAGTCAGATGGGTAGAAAGGTGGCTTTTATTAATTATAAAACTTTCAGCATATTTTTTTATTTTTATTCATGCATGCATTTATTATTTTTCACCATTAACTAAACACATTACTCAGACTTACCAGCCTACATAAAACTAACAGCCCTGCATTAAAGACAAACACTAATCAAATAACTATATGGATAATGGGTTGTGTGACTGGGGAACCTGATCACTCTTTCAAAGTATCAGGAAAACCTAACTTGGACTTGACGGGCCTCCTATTGGTAAAAAATTAAGTCAAGACCTGAAGTATGGGCAGGTGAGTTCAGTGACAATTGTAGAAATCAATATTCACCAAGACCTGGGGGAAACAAGAGAGCATGGCAGGAGGAGCTAGTTAACTATGGCCAAAGCCTACAGATGAAGAGGTAGTGTGGTGCAAGGAAAGCTATTATGTACACATACATTATATACATATACATATAGTTATACATGTATATATAGATGAAATGAAAAAGCACCTTTTAGGCCATAATAAGAACTTGGATGGTACCCTAAGGCTATTGGATATTAAACATCTACTGACATGACCAAACATCACTGTTAATGAAGTGATTTATTCAGCATTTTTCATTTATTAGCTATGAAATACATGTATTAATTTATATTAAATTATACACAAATTATTTTGAGATTATCTAAAAATTTACAATGCCACACTAGCAACATACACAGTGCCTGTTTCATTAACAGTATCATTTAAAAAATTACTTATATGAAAGGCCAACACAATCGTATATTTTTGCTCCAAATAACATTTTTTGATTATTTGTAAAATGGCAAGTCTTTATTTGTATTTTAAGCTATTTATATTTTGTCTTATATTCTTATACATAAAATATATCCATTAATACATAAGGTCTTACTACAAGAGACTAATTTCAGACCTAAAGACACATGCAGATTGAAAGTGGGGGGATGGTGAAATATTTATGATGCAAATGGATTTTAAAAGAAAGCTATGGTAGCAATATTCAGATAAAATAGACTTTAAAAGACTGTAACAAGAGACAAAGGACACTATTTAATAATAGAGGGGACAAAAAAATAATAGAGGGGACAATCCAACAAGAAGATATAAGAATTGTAAATATTTATGCACCAACAGAGAACCACCCAAATATATAAAACGGTAACAAACACAGAGCAATGAATCAATAGTAATATAGTAACAGTAAGAGACTTTAACATCCCACTTACAGGGGCACCTGTGTGGCTCGATGGTTGAGTCTTCCTTTGGCTCAGGTCATGATCCCAGGCTCCTGGGATTGAGTCCCACATCCAGCTCCCCTTGGCGAGCCTGCCTCTCTCTCCACCTATGTCTCTGCCTCTCTCTCTCTCCCTCTTTCTGTGTGTGTTTTGCAGGAATAAATAAAATCTTTAAAAAAAAAACACCCCACTTACATCAATGGACAGATCATCCAAATGGAGAATCAACAAGAAAACAGTGGTTTTGATTGAGACAAGATGGACTTAACAGATATATTCAGAACATTCCATCCTAGAACAACAGCACACACATTCTTTTCAAGTACACATTGAACATTCTCCAGAATAGAGCATGTGTTAGGCCACAAAATAAGAATCAACAAATTCAAAAACAGTGAAGTCATACCATGCATCTTTTCTGACCACAATGGTATGAAACTAGATATCAACCACAAGAAAAAATCTGAATAGAGCACAAACACATGGAGCTTAAATAACATGTCACTATAAAATAAATGGGTCAACCAAGAAATCAGAGAGGAAATAAAAATTACATGGAAATAAATGAAAATGAAAACACAGGAGTTCAAAATCTTTGGGATTCAGAAAAGGCTGTTGTAAGAGAGAAGCTTATAGCAATACAGGCCTATCTTAAGAAGCAAGAACAATCTCAAATAAACAACCTAACCTTGAACCCAATGGAGCTAGAAAAAGAACAAATGAAGCCTAAAGCCAGCAGAAGGAAGGAAATAATAAAGATCAGAGCAGAATTAAATGATATAGAAACAAACAATAGAACAGATCAATGAAATCAGGAGCTGGCTCTTTGGAAAAATTAATAAAATTGGTAAATCTCTAGCCAGACTTAAAAAAAGAAAAGAGAAAGGACCCAAGTAAATAAAATTGCAAATGAGAGAGGAGTAATAACAACCAACACCACAGAAATACAAAGGATTGTAAGAGATTATTATGAAAAATTGTATGCTAATGAATTGGACAACCTAGAAGAAATGGATAAATTCCTAGAAACATATAACTTACCAAAACTGAGGCAGGAAGAAATAGAAAATTTGGATAGACCACTGGTCAGCAATGGAATTGAATCAGTAATAATAAAAACTCCCCCAAAACAACAAACAAGTCCAGGGTGAGATGGTTTCACAGGCATATTCTACTAAACATTTAAAGAAAAATTAATATCAATTCTTCTTTGGATATAATTATTCCAAAAAAACAGCAAAGGAAGTAAAGCTTCCAAATTCATTCTATGAGGCCAGCAATACCCTGATACAAAATCCAGATAAAGACTACAAAAAGGTAAACCATAAGCCAATATTTCTGATAAAAATAAAGCAGGGGCACCTGGCTGGCTCTGTTAGCAAAGTGTGGGAATCAATCTCAGAGTTTTAAGTTTGAGCCACATTAGATATAGAGTTTACTTAAAAATAAAATCTTAAAAAAAGACAAATGATGCAAAATCCACAACAAAATATTAGCAAACCAAGTTCAGTAGATTAATCATTTATCCTTTATCATGATCAAGTGGGATTTATTCCTAGGATGTGAGGATGGTTCAATATTTACAAATCAATTAATATCATACACCAAATCAAGAGAAAGTTTAAAAACCATAGGACCATTTCAATAGATGCAGAAAAAGCAATTGATGAGATTCAACAGCCATTCATGATAAAAATCCTCAACAAAGTAGATTTAGGGAGAGCATTCTTCAACAAAATAAAGGACTTAAATGAAACCCATAGCTAACATCATACTCAATGGGGGTAAAACAGAGAGCTTTTCCCCTAAGTTCAGGAGCAAGACAAGGATACCATTTTCATCATTTTTATTCAATATAGTACTATAAGTCTTAGCCATGCAATTGGAAAAGGAAAAAAAAAAAAAGAAAAGGCATTCAAATTGGTAAGGAAGAAGTAAAACTTGCACTCTTTGCAGATGACATGATACTCTATATACAAAACTCTAAATACTTCACCAGAAAACTATTAGAACTGATAAATCAATTCAGTAAGGTCACAGGATACAAAATCAATATATAGAAATCTGTTGCATTTCTATGCACTAATAATGAAACAAGAGAGAAATGTCCACTATGGCCAAACTATGAAAAGAGCCCAGATGACCATTGACAGATGAATGGATAAAGAATATGTGGTGTACACACACACACACACACACACACACACACACACACACACAGGAATATTACTTAGCCATCAAAAAGGATAAAATCTTACCATTTAGATTGATGTGGATGGAACCGGAGAGTATTACGCTGAGTGAAATAAGTCAATCAGAGAAAGACAATTATCATGGTTTCATTCATATGTGGAATATAAGGAATAGCATAGAGGATCATAGGGGAAGGGAGGGAAACCTAAATGGGAAGAAATCAGAAAGATGCCTATGAGAGACTCTTAACTATAGGAAACTTACTGAGAGTTGTTGGAGGTGAAGTGGGTACAGGAATGGGTAACTGTGTGACAGGCATTAAGGAGGGCACATGATGTGATGAGCATTGGGTGTTAAATGCAACTGATAAATTATTGAACTCTACATCCGAAGATAATGATGTACTATATGTTGGATAATTGAATTTAAATTTTTAAAAAGAGAAATTAAGAAAACAATCCCATTTACAATTATACCAAAAATAATAAAATACCTACGAATAAACTTAAAGGGGTAAAAGAACTATACTCTGAAAACTATAAAACCTTGATGAAAGAAATTGAAGAAGGTAAAAAGAAATAGAAAGATATTCCATGTTCATTTCACTACGGCAATGTCTGTGGCCATGAGATTTTAAAGCCTGAAGTTTATTTGTGGATCCTTAGTCTAACAACAAGTCCAGTAAAGGTCATGAAGAAACAGGCCTAGAGCAGCAGAGGTAGGATGGGAAGTAAGAATCCCATTCATTGTGTACTCTCCTTTATTTCATGTTGTTCACTCACCTTTGGAAGAATTGATTTAGGTGATTTGTTTTGTTTTGTTTTTTTGTTATGGCTGGCTAACTTGTTTTTAATTTATGTCTATTATATCTATTTCCAAAACAAGAATTAATGTAATTTATAATAAAAAAAGATATTCCATGTTCATAGATTGGAAGAACAAATATTGTTAAAATGTCCATACTACCCAAAGCGATCTATAAACTTAATGCAATCCTCATCAAAATACCAACAGCATTTTTCACAGAACTAGAAGAAACAATCCTAAAATTTGTATGGAAACACAAAAGACCTTGAGTATCCAAAGCAATCTTGAAAAAGAAAAACAAAACTGGAGCCATCACAATTCCAGTTCAAGTTCTATTACAAAGCTGTCCTATTGTACTACCACAAAAATAGACACATAAGTCAACAGAACAGCATAGAAAGCCCAGAAATAAACCCACAATTATACGGTCAGTTAATCTTTGACAAAGGATGCAAGAATAAACAACAGGGAAAACACAATCTCTTCAGCAAATAGTGTTGGGAACACTGGAGAGCTAAATGCAAAAGAATGAAACTGGACCACTTTCTTATACCATACATAAAACAAAACTCAAAATGGGTCAAGGCCCTAAAGGTGAAACCTGAAACCATAAAAATCCTAGTTGAGAGCATAGGCAGTAATTTCTCTGACATTGGTCATAACAACATCTTTCTAGTGTGTCCCCAAGCAAAGAAAATAAAAGAAAAAATAAACTATTGGGACTACATCAAAACAAAAAGCTACTGTGCAGCAAAGGAAACAACCAACCAAGTTAACAACCTACTGAATGGGAGAAGATATTTGCAAATGACATATCCAATAAAAGGCTAGTATCCAAAATACATAAAGAACATATACATATCAACACCAAAAAAACCCAAATAATCTAATTGTAGAATGGTTAGGAGACATGAACAGACATTTCTCCAAAGAAAGCATACAAAAGGCCAACAGACATATGAAACTATGTGTCTGAGTATCACTCATCATCAGGAAAATGCAAATCAAAACTACAATGAGATATAAGCTCATACCGGTCAGAATGGCTAAAATGAAACACTCAAGAAATAGCAAATATTGGTGAGGATGTGGAGAAAAAGGAACTCCCTTGCTCCGGTGGTGGGAATGTAAACTGGTGCAGCCACTGTGGACAGTAGCATCACGGTTCTTCAAAAGATTAAAAATAGAACTACCCTGTAATGCAGTAATGTCTTTACTAAGTATTTACCTCAAGAATACAAAGATGTAAATTTCGGGATATATGCACCTCTACATCTTTTGCAGTATAATTTACAATAGCCAAACAATTGAAGTTGTTCATGTGTTCATAAATAGATGAGTAGATAAAGAAGTGGTACACACACACACACACACACACACACACACACACACACACCCATCCACAGAATGGAATATTATTCAGACATAAAAGGAATGAAATCTTGCCATTTGCAACAACATGGGTGGATCTAAAGCATATAACACCAAGTGAAGTAAGCCAGCCAAAGGCAAACAACATATTATTTCACTCCTATGTAGAATTTAAGAAACAAAACAAATGAATAAAGGGAAAAAAGAGAGACAAACCAAAAGCCTTACTCTTAACTATAGAGAACAGATGAGTACCAGAGGGAGGAGGGAATTTTATTGTATTTTACTGTTTTTGAAAATTTTTAAATATAATTTTATATTATGAGCAAGACTTATGTACTGAGAAGTATGAACCTTTGTCTTATTTGTTGCAAGGCTTTTTATGAATGAAACAAATATAATTTTAAAAAGTTTCCCAATATTTTGTCCTTTTGTTTCAGGCAATCATTATATGCACTTATATATGATTATATTCCATTTTTTACATATTCCCTAAAAATGTTTGCAAACATTAAAATGTACTGATTTGTGGGGATTTGATTTACTATTGATTTCAGTTACCAAAGTGCATATTTAACTCTGCAACTTTTTTTCCTTCCAACTCAATATAGTGATTTCAAGATTCCTCCATGTATGTATAGACAGATCCAGTTCAATATTTTTACTCTCTTAATAATATTTAATGAGTTCTCTCTGTGTAATAGCCATTGTTCTAAAAACTTTACATGGATTAACTTGTTCTATTCTTAACTATTGAGGTAGGTATTATTAACATTTTAGAGAGCTGTGACAAAGAAAGAATAACTAACATTATAACAGAGCAGGTCTCAATTCCACCCAGTTTTTCTGTGTAACCAACCCATGACAGCTGCCCTTTGGCCTGCCTCTAACATTCATCATCTGAATATTTACCCATTTTCTAATGACTTCCATTATTTTATTACAAACAATACCCCTAATTAACATTATACAACAGTGAGACTTATATATGTCTCCTTTACATCATGATTTCTTCTGCTTCATCCTTTCTGTTGTTGACATTTTTTTAAAAAAGATTTTATTTATTTATTCATAAGAGATACATAGATGCAGAGACATAGGCAAAGGGAGAAGCAGGCTCTCCACAGGGAGCCTGATGTGGGACTTGATCCCAGGATCCTGGGATCACACCCTAAGCCAAAGGCAGAAGATAACCACCACTGAGTGCCCAGGCGCCCCTGTTGTTGACTCTCTCCATTGTATTTTTCATTTCATGTATTGTATTCCTCAGCTCCAGAATTTGTTTGGTCCTCTTTCATGATTTCTATTTTTTTTTATTAAACATCTAGTTTTATTCATGTATTGTTTTTCTGATTTCATTGAATTAATTTTTCCTTGTAGCTCATTGAACTTCCTTAAAACAGCTATTTTGATGTCTTTATTGGGTAAATTACAAATCTCCATGTCTTTTGGGTCAGTAAAGAAACAAAGGAAAATTACTGTTTTCCTTTGGTGGTATCACGTTTCTTTACTCTTTCATCTTCCTTAAAGTCTAGTGTTGCTGTCTTCACATTTACAAGAACAGTCATCTCCTCCAGTATTTGTTGACAGATATCAGGGCAGAAAACTTCCATCAGCCCTGCTAGGTATTCTTAGGTTTTTGCATACCTTATGGACACACTTGTTCCATGCTTCTTTTTCCCTTTTATAGGAGGAATCTTAAACTTATATGTCTTTTCTTGATCCTGCTCAGCTTAGTCAGCTGAGTGCTGACAGCATATTTTATTTTTCTGAGAGTAGTGCTAAATGCTCAAGTTTGTGGTTTCTCCCAGGCCCACATATTAGGGCTAGTTTATTGATTGTGCCTATTTGCCATCTGCAAAAGCTTTTTATCTACTCCTTGGAGCTCCCAATAGGAGCTGGCCACAAGGTGCATGGGTAGATATGTGAGTGAAGCATGCAAAGTTCCATGGGGTGCCAATGGGCCAATTGGGGAAATCAGCAGGTGAGGAGCCCCCAGTGGCTCATAGGTGGGCCTTTCAATGCGGCCTGTGACATAGTTACAAGGATCTGCATCTGTTTCAAGCCCTGGCTTCTATGCTCCCAGCTGTGCAGCTCATGACTCAGTATTCTGAATGAGACAGGAGATAAATGGGCCTTTCTGGTAGCATCCCACACAGCTGGGAAAGCTGGGTGCTCACTCTCATGCTCTCATTTTCCCCTGGAGGAGCAATCACGGACCAAGAAGGGTTCCCTTGGGACTGAGCCGTATCCCCTTGGTGGATGGGTAATGTAGGTAAAGTGAACTTGTTCCTCTCATTCTTTCCAGTGTGCCTAACCTCTGATTTTTTTTCTCAATGATGTGCTGGAATTTCTCCACCTAGATTCCTGGACTTCCACTAAGGCCATCTTTTTGTGGGTGATTGTTTGAATCGGTGTTCTCCTGGGGCTCCTAGACTATGGCTGAGAGGGGCTAGAGCTTTCTCATAGGCCCCTTCTTGGTCCAGAAATGCGACTGAAATTTGCCTATCACTAGTTGCATAAGTAAGACTTCCAGGTGCCTCCTAGTGGTCATTGACAGAACAAAAGTCAAACAGTTATGGCCAAATACTCAAGGTACAGAACTGTTTCTGGGTCTGTAGCTAAAACCACATTTGACAGTCACCTGAATGGGTAGGTATCTGTTTTTTGAAAACAGCAATCCTTCTTAGGCTGCATGAGGCTTCACAATCTCCTCTTCTGGATCCTACAGTTGCCACAAGGGTACTTTTGCCTATGGATGGGTGCCAAATGGTGGTTTTTTGAGAAAAGTATGTGAGCAAGGGTTATCTATCTATCTTGTTTTGAGTGCTCTGATTACTAGAGAGTTTGAGCATCTCTTTTTTTAAACATGTTTACATGTTATTCTCTTACCCATTTTACTTGTTCATTTTTAATGGTCTCTGTATTAATTTTAGGGGCTATATATGTATACATGGCATAATCTGTGGCTGTATTCAAATAAAGTTAGAAATAATTAAAAAGTGAACATTTGGAAACTAACAAAGTTATTTCTAAGTAAACCACAGGTCAAATACAACATGATATGGTGGTAAGACTACAGAGAACAATGAAAAGCAGTTTTTAAAACAATATTATAGGAGTTCCGGTTCAAGATGGTGACTTAGGAAGACTGTGTTCCTCCATGGAACACACCAAATAGGTATGACTGAATAGTTACTGAACAAGCAAAGATAGAAAGTATGACAAGAGTACAGAAGAGAGACAGAGATGTGCCATGGTTTAAGAGTAGCTAGCATATACTGCCAAAGTGCCAGCCAGCCAAGAAAAGCCACATACAGTCTACATAGGGGACACCATACACAAGACCACTTCTTCAACATTAGGAGAAGTAGTTGCTACACCTAAACCATAGAAATACAACAAATCAACCAAATGGGGAGACAGAAGAATATGGTCCAAAAGAAAGAACAAGAAAAAAATTTCAGAAAAGGAACTAAATGAAACAGAAATAGCAATATGCCTGAAAAGAATTTAAAGTAATGACCACAAAGATATGCACTGGGCTGGAGAAGAGTGGAAGAATCCAGTGAGGCCTTCAATAAAGAGAGAGAAAATATTAAAAAGAACTGGAGTTGAATACAATAACTGATATAAAAACCATTCTAATGGGAATCAATAGTAGATTAAAGGATGCAGAACAGCATATCATCAACCTGGAAGACAGGGTAATAGAAAGCACACAAGCTGAACAGTAAAAAGAAAAAAATATTTTTTTAATGAAAATATGTATGAGATCACATCAAGTGACAAACATTTGCATTATAGGGGGTCTAGGAGAATGAGAGAGAGAAGTGTAGGAAACTTACTTAACGAAATAATAACTGAAAACTTCCTTATCCTAAGGAAGAAAATAGATATCCAAGTCCAAAAGGCCCAGAGAATTTCAAACAAGATGAACCCAAGGAGGTCCATACCACAGCACATAATATTTAAAATGTAGAAGTTTAAAGATAAAGAATCTTAAAAGTACCAAGAGACACAAAATATTACCTCCAAAGGAAAATCTATAAAGCTATCAGCTGATTTTTCAGCAGAAAATTTGCAAGCCAAAAGAGAGTGGCCTGATATATTCAAAGTGCTGAAAGAAAAAAAAAAAACTATAATCAAGAATACTCTACCCAGCAAGATTATCATTCATATTTGAGAGAGAGAAATAGAGCTTCCTAGAGAAATAAAAGATAAAATACTTTATCACCATTAAGCCAGTTATATAAGAAATGTTAAAGAGACTTCTTTAAGTGGAAAAGAAATGGCCATAATTGTACCTAAGAAAAATATAAATGAAAAGATGTAAGCCATAACATATACATAAAGGTGGAGAAAGGAGTGAAAAGGGAAGATAAGGGGAAAAGGAAACAAAAGATTTTATTTTTTGTTTTTCTTTGTTTTAGAATGTGTTTGAACTTAAATGACCATCAAATTAATACGGACTGTTATTTATTTAGGATGTTATAAATAAACCTTGTGGTAACCACAAACCCAAAACCAATGATAAAGAGAAAGAAAGCCAAACAAAATACTATACACATTCATCAATCACAAAGAAAGAGAGCAAGAGAAGAAAGAAACAAACAAGAACTACAAAAACAACCAGAAAGCAAATTTTTTAAATGGCGACAAGTATATACCTATCAATAATTACTTTAAATGCAAAATATCTAAATGCTCTGCCCAAAAGACACAAAGTGGCAGAATGTTTAAAAAAGCAAGATTTCAGGACACCTGAGTGGCTCAGTGGTTGAGCATCTGCCTTTGGCTCAGGGCGTGATCCCAGATTCCAGGGTTCAAGTCCCACATCAGGCTCTCTGCATGGAGCCTGCTTCTCCCTCTGCCTGCCTCCCTCTTTGCCTCTCTCTGTGTGTCTCTCATGAATAAATAAATAAAATATTTTTTTTAAAAAGATCAAGGTTTCTTTTCTACATACTGCCTACAAGAGAACTTACTTAAGACCTAAAGACACAGACCAAAAGTAAAGGGATGGAAAAACATTCACCATGCAAATAGCAGTTAAAAAAAAAAAGCCAGGGTAGCAATACTTGTATCAGAAAAATTGACTTTAAAACAAAGACTGTAACAAGAGACAGAGAAGGGTATCACATAATAATACAAGGATTAATCCAACAAGAGGCTATAACAATTGTAAATATCCATGCACCCAACACTGGAGCAGCTGAACACATAAAATAAGTAGTAATGGACATAAATAGTGAAATTGATGTGATATACTACTAATAGGGGACTCTGTACCCCATTTAAAACAATGGACATATAATAGAGACAGAAAATCAATAAAGAAACAATGTCTTTGAATGGCACCCTGGACCAGATAGACACAACAGATATATATAGACCATTCTATCCAAAAGCAAAAACAGAATACACATTCTTTCAGGTATACATGGAACATTCTCCAAAACAGACAACATATTAGGACATAAAACTAGCCTCTATAAACTTATAAAGATTGAAAGCATACCAGGCATCTCTTCTGACCATGACAGTTTGAAACTAGAAATAAATCACAGAAAAATAAATTGGGAAAACACAAATAAGTAAGTGCTAAACAACATAATACTCAATAACAAAGAGGTCAATAAGAACTTTTAAAAAATATAGAGAGACAAGTGAAAATGAGAACAAAACAGTCCAAAATCTCTGTGACATAGCAAAAGCAGTTCTATGAGTGAAGTAGATAGCAATATAGGTTTACCTCAAGAAACAAACAAACAAAAAACCCTCAAATAGTCTAATATTACACCTAAAGGAACTGGATAAAGAAGAAAAAGTCTAAGGTGTGTAGAGAAAGGAAATAATAAATATCAGAGTAGAAACAAATGATGTAGAGATTAAAAAACGAAACGAAAAAATCAATGAAACCAAGAATTGGTTCTCTGAAAAGATAAACCATATTGACAAACCCTTGTCCAGACTTATCAAGGAAAAAAGAAAAAGGACCCAAATATATAAAATCAGAAATGAGAGAGGAAAAGTAACAACTAATACCACAGAAATACAAAGAATTATGAGAGTACTATGAAAAATTATATGACAACAAACTGAACTACCTAAAAGAAATAGATTGACCCCTAGAAACATATAATCTTCCAAAACTGAATCAGGAAGAAAGAAAATCTGAACAGACCAATTACAAGTAATGAATTTGAATTACTAATCAAAAACCTACCCAAAAGTATGAGTCCAGGGCCAGATGACTTCACAGATGAATTCTCCCATTTAAAGAAGAGTTAATATCTTTTCTTCTCAAATTATTCCAAAAAAAAAAAAAAAAAACAGAAGAGAAAAGAAAATTTCCACACACATTCTATGGGACCATCATTGCCCTGATACCAAAACCAGAAAAAGATACTACAAAAAAAAAAAAAGAGAGAGAGAGACTTGTAGGCCAGTATCCCTGATGAACATAGATGCAAAAATCCTCAACAAAATATTAACAAATGGCATACAACAAGACATTGAAAAGGTCATTCACCATAATTAAGTGGGATTTATTCCAGGAGTACAAAGATGGTTCAACATTCACAAATCAGTGTCATACATCACATCAACAAAATAAGGGATAAAAATTATATGATAATTTCAATACACACAAACAAAATTGACAAAATTCAATAGCCATTCATGATTTAAAAAATCACAACAACGTGGGTTTAGAGGGAATATACCTCAACATAATAAAGGGCATATATGAAAACTCACAGATAACATCATACTAAATGGTGAAAAACAGAGTTTTTCCTCTAAAATAGGAACAAAACAGGATGTCCACTCTCATAACTCTTATTTAACATAGTACTGGAAGTTCTAGCCTCAGCCATCAGACAATAAAAAGAAATATGAAACATCTGGAGCACATTGGTGGCTCAGTTGGTTAATTGTCCAACTCTTGATTTTGACTCAGGTTATGTGACTGAGCCCTATGTTGGGCTCCATACTCAGTGTGGAACCTGCCTAAGACTTTCCTTCTCCTTCTGCACCCGTTCTTGTGTTCTCTCTTGCTCTCAAAAAAAAAAAAAAAAAAAAGGAAGGAAATGAGAGGCATCCATGTTGGTAAAGTTAAAAGTTTCATTATTTGCACACAACATGATAGCTACTGCATAGAAAATCCTAAAGACTCCACTAAAAAAACTACTAGAAGTAATAAACAAATTCAGTCAAGTGATATAGTCAAAAATCAGTCAAGGATACAAAATTAATCCCTAGAAATCGGTAGTGTTTCTATATACTAACAACAAAGTTGCAGGAAAAGAAATAATAATAAAAAAAAAACCAATACTATTTCCAATTGTGCCAAAAAGGATAAAGTACTTAAGAATAGAGAGACAAGTGGTAATAGACATGTATCCTGAAAACCATAAAATACTGATGAAAGTAATTGAAGATGACACAAACAAATGGAAAGATATCCCATACTCATGGAACTGTAAGAATTAACACTATCAAAATGTTCAAAATACCCAAAGCAATCCATAGATTCAATGCAATCTCTATCAAAATATCACCAGCATTTTCCACAGAATTAGAACAAATAATACTAAAGTTTGTATGGAACCACAGAAGACCCCAAATAACTAAAGCAATCCTGAGAAAGAACAAAGCTAGAAGTTTCACAATTCCAGATTTCAAGATATACTACAAAGCTGTAATGATCAAACACTAAAATCTTAGAATTTACATTATGAAAATTTAATGTTGATTATAAAAAAACAATTTGTGCATAATAAAAGTTATTATGAACAAAAGCAATAGACAAATTAGAAAATATTTACTATATAGAGTCAATATTGACAACACTTAATAGTCCAGCAGAAAAAAATAAACCAAGATATTGATTAAACAGTTATATAAAAGCTAATCCACATATCTGAAATACATGAAAAGATAGTAACTTCATAAGTTAAGAGATTTAATAAACATAATAATCATAAATTGAAGAGTTATAACATCTATGGCTATAGGAACAGGAGTAGTTTCATAATTTTCTGGTAAAAATGTGAATATTTGTAACACTTTAGAAGCCTTAGGGCACACATTAAAACTTAGAAAATAAAATAATTTATGAACAGTTTTTAGTATAATCTTGTTTTGCGATAAGATCAAACAAAATAAAAACCTCTGGAAACAAAGTGAATGTTTATAAAGTGGTAATTGGTTGGCTTGTTTCCTATTATCCATATCATGAGATAGTACATGTGATACACAGACATGTAAATTTTTAATTTCATCTATAGTAGTTGACACAGAGGTTTTCCACAAGGTATCCATGAGTAAGAAAAAAAAGCATGCACATTATTGAATAATGATGACAAAAATATGGATGTGCATATGTGTACACACAAACATGTTTGCTTATGTATGTATGTGAATGGTTATAAAAGTGTAAGAAAATCTAGAATAATAGAACTCAGTTGCTAACATGGGTTATCCATGATATGGAAGCAGAAGAGAGCAAGGATTGGACAGAGACAATTAAAGGAAAGTGAAGAATAACAAATTCAAAAGAAATAGTAGGGTGCTTCTTCAGACCGCTTCTTGCGAGCTACTCAGCAACCAACATGTCTAACAGAAACAATAACAAGCTGCTCAGCAACCTGCCACAGTTACAGAATCTGATCAAGCAGGATCCGCCAGCTTACGTCGAGGAGTTTCTACAGCAGTATAATCACTACGAATCCAATGTGGAGATTTTTAAATTACAACCAAATAAACCTAGCAAAGAACTGGCAGAGCTAGTAATGTTTATGGCACAGATTGGTCACTGCTACCCAGAACATTTAAGTAACTTTCCCCAAGAGCTGAAAGATCTTCTCTCCTACAATCACACTGTCTTGGATCCAGATCTTCGAATGACATTTTGCAAAGCTTTGATCTTGCTGAGAAATAAGAATCTCATCAATCCATCAAGTTTGCTAGAACTTTTCTTTGAACTTCTGCGTTGCCATGATAAGCTTCTGCGAAAGACTTTATACACACATATTGTCACTGATATCAAGAATATAAATGCAAAACACAAGAACAATAAAGTGAATATTGTGTTGCAGAATTTCGTGTACACCATGTTAAGAGATAGCAATGCAACTGCAGCCAAGATATCTTTGGATGTGATGATTGAACTCTACAGAAGAAACATCTGGAATGATGCCAAAACTGTCAATGTGATCACAACTGCATGTTTCTCTAAGGTCACCAAGATATTAGTTGCTGCTTTGACATTTTTTTCTTGGGAAAGATGAAGAGGAGAAACAGGACAGCGACTCAGAATCCGAGGATGAAGGACCAACAGCAAGAGACCTCCTAGTGCAATATGCCACGGGGAAGAAAAGCTCCAAAAACAAGAAAAGGTTGGAAAAGGCTATGAAAGTGCTCAAGAAACAAAAAAAGAAGAAGAAACCAGAGGTGTTTAACTTTTCAGCTATTCATCTGATTCATGATCCCCAAGATTTTGCAGAAAAATTATTAAAACAACTAGAGAGCTCTACGGAGAGGTTTGAGGTGAAAATGATGCTCATGAACCTCATCTCCAGATTGGTGGGAATTCATGAGCTTTTTCTCTTCAACTTCTATCCCTTCGTACAAAGATTTCTGCAGCCCCACCAAAGAGAAGTAACAAAGATCCTTCTGTTTGCTGCCCAAGCATCTCATCACTTAGTACCCCCAGAGATCATTCAGTCAGGGCTCATGACTGTGGCCAACAATTTTGTCACCGACAAGAATTCTGGGGAGGTCATGACAGTAGGAATCAATGCTATAAAAGAGATAACAGCTCGATGTCCTCTAGCCATGACTGAAGAACTTCTCCAAGACCTAGCTCAGTATAAAACACACAGAGATAAGAATGTGATGATGTCTGCTAGAACTTTGATTCAGCTCTTCCGAACACTGAATCCTAAGATGTTGCAGAAGAAATTCCGGGGCAAGCCTACAGAGGCCTCCATAGAAGCAAGAGTGCAAGAATATGGAGAATTAGATGCTAAAGATTACATTCCAGGAGCAGAAGTTCTAGAAGTTGGAAAAGAAGAGAATGCTGAAAATGTTGAAGATGGGTGGGAAAGTACCAGTCTCAGTGAGGGGGCAGATGCTGATGGTGAGTGGGTTGATGTGCATCATTCTTCTGATGAAGAGCAGCAAGAAATATTCAAGAAGCTCAACAGGATGCCCATGGAGGAGCGGAAAGCCAAAGCTGCAGCCATTAGCACGAGCCAAGTTCTAACTCAGGAAGACTTCCAGAAAATCTGCATAGCCCAAATGAGGAAAGAACTCGACGCTACCCCAGGGAAAGCCCAAAAGAGGAAATATATTGAAATAGATAGTGATGAGGAGCCCAGGGGTGAGTTACTTTCTCTTCGGGACATTGAACGCCTTCATAAAAAGCCAAAATCTGACAAGGAGACAAGACTAGCAACAGCAGTGGCTGGAAAGACAGACCGAAAAGAATTTGTGAGGAAGAAAACCAAAATGAACCCATTTTCCAGTTCCACAAATAAAGAGAAGAAAAAACAGAAGAACTTTATGATGATGCGATATAGCCATAACGTCCGGTCAAAAAACAAGCGTTCCTTCCGAGAAAAGCAGCTGGCACTACGAGATGCACTTTTGAAAAAGAGAAAAAGAATGAAGTAACCTCTGAGCAAGTCTTCCATTCCAAGAAGAATGCTGAATTTGTATCATTATTTTGAAAATTAGTTAATCAAGCATGTTTACATTAAAAAGTCCTGAAGGTACCATATTGTGAAAAACACACACACACACAAAAATAGTATTGGGATATAATTTGGGAATTTATATAAAATTACATATGTATATATTTTTAAAATGAAATATTTATCATGCTGATGAAAATAACAGAATGGGTGGATTTCACTTCAATCTAAAGTAAACATGGCATGTATATTTTCCTAGCGCAGGTCCGTATTTTCTTAAAAATCAACACAACAATACTGTAGAAGGTGAATGTATATTAAAATAGTGGAATTGATGGTAAATAAATAGCTTTTTCAAATTTTTTTCTCCCACATGAAAGGGAAAAATATAGATAAGGTAGGATCAGTGGAAAGGGGAAAATAAATAGCAGAAAGGGAGAATGGGACCAGCCTAAGGTTGAAATTTTAGCAACTTGATTGGACCTTTAAAAAGATGCAGGAGAATGTGATAGGGAAATGGAAATGATATGGTTAATATTTTATTCATTTATGAGAGAAAGAGAGAGAGCGAGCATAAGTGGGGGAGAAGCAGAGGGAGAAGGAGAAACAGACTCTCCACTGAGTAGGGAAGCTGATGCAGGGCTCCATCCCAAGATCCTGGGATCATGACCTGAGTCCAAGGCATACACTTAAGTACTGAGCCACCCAGGTGCCCCTGAAAATGAAATTTTCAATGAGCAAACATTTGCTGAGTATCTGCTAGGTACCAGACTCTGTTCTAGGCACTGAGACCAGGGGTAAAAATGAAAGCACATAGAGCTTAGATTCACTTTACGGAGTGTATGATCATAAACAAGTAAACAGGCCAATGGAAATCCAAGAGCAAGTGGGCTCTGGGACAAATCAGATGGTACTGTGATAATGAGCGGCGTGGGGAGTTATAGCCGACCTGAGATTAACAGGGCAAAAAAGAATCCCTCCCTGGGCAGCTCTGACAGGCAGGGAGAACAGTGAGTGTACAAGCTGAAAGTAGGACTAAGCCTGGTATGTTCCAGGCTGGAGGGGACCGAATGGGGCCAAGAGGGCTCAGAACTGAGGACGAAATCAGCGAGAACTGGGAAGGCTTTGTATGCTGTAGAACTTTTGAGGCCCCACCTCTGTTGGAAAACATGAATTAGAAGAAGTTGCTAAAATCTGGATAATCAAAATATCAAGAAAAGCAAGCTCAGGATCAGGTATGTGGCCCAGCTCAGGTTGGTCTTATGTGAGCCCCTAGGACCACTAGCTTTAAGGAGCATAAAGTGTGCTACAGGTAGGAAATCATCTGAGGTAGCTATTCGAGCTGAATTAAGTGTGGACAAAGGGAGCCTCCTCAAAGAGGCAGGATTCTAGCCAAAGACTTTCAAGCCTGAAGTAGCACTATTACATATATGATATAATGGTTTCCCAAAGACCAAAAAGAAAAAAAAAAGAAAAAAAAAAAAAGCTTGCAAACCTGTCAAGATGGGGAATTCCAGGACAATGCCCCGGAGGTTATGAGGAAGAGGCCAAGGGAGAACAAGGTTGCAAACTGCTGAGAGGGTGCCTGTGACAAATTTGACACACCTAGTTTGTAAGAAGGATCAGAGTTCGAGTTCTCTAAGTTCCTAGAAAAAGCCCACTTTCAGTTCAGTACCAGTGTACCAAGAATTCAGGGACAGGAAAAAAATGGAAAGGAAAATTTAGAAACATAAATAGGTACTTCTAATTAAATTAAAAATGTTAAATAAAGACTTTAAGTGAGATCCTCTATCTTATGGGAAAGAAGGGAAGTTCAGTAAAATCCTAGGTACTGCAGAAGAAACCTCTCTAAATGTCTAAATTTTGCAAGAAGACAAGGGTGTTGGAGATGACAGTCACTGAAAGAGGAAGCAGTTGTGTATGTGACAGATCCTTACCCTTTCCCCCTTAGGTTATGGGAATCATAAAGTCATGAACAAGCTCTTGATTTGAAATTTTCCCTTCTTGAGTTTTATGTTTGTAAATTATAAACTCTAATAAGACAGCTTTTGACTTAGCTGGAGTTCAGGCAAGACTGAAGAAATGTTTATCCTCTTCTCACATTTTCTGTCCTAGATAATAATTAAGTTTCTTCCATCTATGGCTGCGAACAGCAATGTGGATTAGGACCAATTTTTTTCACTCTAAAAATCATGAGGATATTTTCACTCAGAATCACAAAAACACATCTACACTCAGACTCAACCCAAGTCACCAGTCTACCATGGTGGGACCCAGGCACGGGGATTTCAAAGAGTTTCACAAGTAACTGAGGTTTCTTCCATGTACAAGAATGTTTGTCAAAACTGTAATATTTATTTCTTCCTAGGTATGCAGCTTTTGTTCGGAAAAGCTTGACATATGCAGAATTCAATACTTTAGCTGTAAATTGCTATCATTGTATGCTTTGGGGGCCTGCAGTAATAGAATTTAACCACGTGGGCCTAAAGGCTGCGTGATTTCATTATCTGATTTGTCAGCCTAGTTAACATGCCTACTTTGGGCAAGCAATTTCTGAGCCTCAATTTCCTCATCAACAAAACGGGACTCGTAATTGTACTCAATTTCTAAATTCATAAAAGTTAAATGTGATAATGCATATTATCTCATATTAAAGTTACAGCTCACTCAAGATTAGCTATTACTATCTCATTTGGCTGTGGAAAATTGCTATCTTCTAAATTTTGTGGGAATGCCAATAGAGCTGTAATATTCTAAAGCACTTGGCAAACCTCTGGAAGCTTGAAAGCATAGGCCAACCGAGATTTCTGTGAGGGACTGGAATAAGTGTGTCAGTTCTTATAGAGGATGTGTTAGTCTGCTTTTGCTACAATAGAACCCAGACTCCACGCGGGCACTTAAATGAGACCCTTTCAAGAGCCCACTAAGAAAATAAGAAAGGTACTTTCGTAATATTTGGAAATGTTAAATTTTCAGTGGTGACAAAGTTAAGAAAGAACCAATTTCTTGGCACTTCGGGGGTTATTTTGTTTGTGTGTTTTTTTATTGGTGGTGGTGGTGTTACTGGCATGGTGTGATTTGGGTTGCGCTGCTATTCTGATGCCCTGATGTAACATCAGGTGTGCTTACTTACAACAGAGAATTGAACCTAGTTTGACGAGAGAACTAGAACAGGGTATGTCTTCTCAACCTTGTATGGTATTACAACAAACGAAGTTTTGTGCTATCCTAATTCACTTTAAACTTTTTGTATGTGTTCGGGGCAGGGACGATAAGAGGCATTCGTAACATGCTTGAGGTTCTCATCTTCCATCACCTGGTCTCTGCTGCTACCCCAGGAGCCATACTGGTAATGGCCATCTGAACGTGTAGGGGGTATTTCTCTGCCCTTCATTCATTTTTTCCCCTGCCAGAGCCAGAAAAATCTGTAGATTTGTCAGAGATGGCTGCTATATGAAAACACTGTGCATCTCCTATGTGCCAGAAGGCACATCCAGCAGTCATATATACCATCCTACTCACTTCCTTTCATAGCTCATTTTACACAGAAGGCATTGAGGTCATAGAATTTTCAGGTAGCTACCCTCAAGGGACAAAATACGGATAACTGAGCCTTCTCATTCTAGATCCTTTGCCTACTTACTACAGGAACAGCGAAACCAAGAGGGGTATACAATTTTTGGAAATCTTATTCTAACTCATCCTTTTACATTTAAGAAATCTGACTTAGAGTTAAATGATTTGCCTCAGGTAGAGAGCCAGTTAGATGCCTGTCTGGGAAGAGAAAAAGATCTCTTCAGTTTTAGAAGTGTTATATTCTTAAGATTCCACAAGGCACACAAAGGATATGAGATCCATTCTAAACACTGTCTGCTTGGTTCAGTACAGTGAGGGACTCTCTGGACCCTTAATGTCTGATTCCAAGGCAACTAGAAAATTCATTTAAGAGCTAGTTTATCCAACAGAGCTAGAACTTGAAAGTAAAGGGTAAGAGAAAGAAAAAAAAATATCAGCTGTCAACATTGGGTTAATGGTAAGCATAGAATTCATGTGGTTAAGAAAACAACTTAAAATGATTAAGAGAGCATATAGCTATGTTATAGAAATGTGAGGTTATTATATTTATCTTACTTTCTTTGAATATATTTGACAGTTTTAAAGTGTTCACCTACAATCAATTCCCCCTTTTCATTAAAAGGAGGATACGGTTTTACAAAATGACAAAATTTCTATCTATGCATTCTATAGCCTTCGACATCTGTGAAAGAGAATGTGAGCGGCATGGTTAACAGGAGCTATGAGGTACAAGAATCAAAAATAAAACAACAAATTTCTAATATAGACTTTTAAATAATTTGTGACATATTCATAAAATCTTTAAGAATGAAAATGTGAGACAAGATGATAAATTGATAGGTAAATGAAGAAAAAATAATTTTGAGATTCAAGCTTTCCTGAAGATGCTTATAAATATTAAGAAAAACAAATGGCTCACAGATCTAATTGGATTAAATGGATTTTAGAAACACTTACTATGTTGATTAAAAAGTACAGGATAATGATATATGAGTAATGTGTCATCAAGCAATAATGAAAGCAAAATTTACATTATTATAATATCTACCCTTTGATAATATTAATATGTTTAATACCTTAGTACATTTAAAGATAGTGAAAAAGCTGTTTTCTTAAATGATTACTCTTAACCAATGAAACTCTATATTGAATTCTGCACACAATCACCACTGAACTTTTTGTTCATGATAATGGTTCCACCGTCGCACATTTCATAGCAATTTTGCAAGTTCAGCTGTAACTTAAAATACCGTTATTAAGATAATTTATGCAAGCCATCTTGGTTTAATTAGGATTCTAGCTGAAAACAAGTAAATCCAGAGTTTACAAATCACAGCTGGCTCATCCTCTCCCTCATTAGTTGTTATCAGTTGAAAACAATCTGGTTGTATAATGGAATGAGAAATTTACACACATGGTTAGGATAAATTCGAGCACTTTGATCAGGAAAAAAAAAAAGCCAGCATCTCATAATTTATGTTTTATTATTTTTGAGAGTCTTTAAAGTAAATAAAACTTTTAAATATCTATAGCCTCACTGAGGGGAAAATGGGGGGATAAACAAGTGCATCTTTGTTCCTTATAGTTGTCTTCAGCAAAAAAACCCCACAAGACAGCCAGACCACACCAGACCCTACCTTAGGAAGAGGGCTGCGCGGCTGCTGCGAAGCCAGGTGGTCTGGCAGAAGAGAGGCGACCCCAGGATGGCCTGCAAACGCCAAGCCCCCAAAGAGCGACACATGTCCCCAAGGGGGAGGTCTCCGTGGTGTCTGGCTCCAGGGTAAGAAGATGCACCACAGCCTCGGGGGCAGGTGCAAGCGCACGAGATGCAGCCACAAGCGCACGAGATGCAGCCACAAGCGCACGAGATGCAGCCACAGACAGCTGGTTGCTCGGAACCACCACACGGGAGCAGAACAGTGCAGAAAAGTCTTGCTGGCGCCCCACACTCCAAAGGGATCTAACAAAGTCATATCAATAAGCCCCAGAGAGGGTTTTTGAAGTTTATGGCTAAGAGCGCGCCGCGCATCCCTCCGCGCGCCCCAGCGCCGCCAGCCCGTCCGGAGAGCCGGGGAGGGAAGGCCCCAAAGCGGGGCTGCTCACCTGGGTTGTGATCCCACAGAGGGTGCCCGAGGAACTAGGAAGGGATTGAGGAGAAGTCCAAAGAGCAAAGACGCAGAAGGTGCAAAATCCAAGGTAACAGTCTCCAGGGGCTGGCGCGAGCCCCCCCAGCCTCCTGGCCGCGCCCTTACCTGCAGGGACCCCCGCGGCGGCTGCAGCAGCAGGTCCGCCCCGGCCCCGCCCCGCTGCTGCCCAGGGGGCCCCCGCCCGGGCCCCCCCCCCCCATCCAAAGGGAATGTCACTCTTGGGGAGCGGCACCAGCCAGCGGCTGGGATCCCGGAGAAGCGGTTCCCGGCCCGCTAAGGGCCACCTGGACACCTGGTGAAATCCGGAATCTGCGTGCAGCCAAGAAAAGGCAGCATCCCTGTGGCTGGTTATTGCGCGGTTGTCTGCTTCTCACACCTTGGCCAAGTGGCGCCTCAGCTTCCTCTTTTGTGTAGCAGAGATGCTCATGATCACTGGAGGTCTGAGAAGCAAATGAAGGGTATGTGCAAAGGGCCTGGAATGGGTCCTGGGGCATATTAAGCATTCAGCGAAGCTTAGCTGTCGTTTTAAGGTTCTCATCACATCTGTGAGTCCTTGCAAAGGCCTTTTAGGTTGCAAGAAAACCTCTCTGAAATTCTGGAAATGCGAATTCACATCATAGTTAGAAGGTGAAAGGAGAGAGCTAGGATAAATGTTCAGTGACTACGCCAAGAAAAGCGGCTTCGCTGCAAGCTGCTAGTAGATGATGCCTCAAACTTGTGCATTAACTTAAAGGTTTATACCATTACCGAGAAGGGAATATTTAACGATACTTTATGATAGTAACACAGGTAGTGTCGAGTGTGGATGAAGCCTTTGCATATGCTATCGGGCCTGGTCCTCCCAGCAGTAGGCTTGTTAAGCAGTTGATAGTTATAATTCTTTCCAGTCCACACAGAGGCACAGAGGTTCAGTGGCTTGCCCAAAGGCACACACACAGGCAGCTTTCAGATGATAGAACTGACTTCAGAAGCCGAATTCAGTTCTCTTACTATTAAAGCTCTCTGCTCAAATCACTGGTAACTGTGGGATACCCGAAAAAAGCTGAGGAGACCTTTTCAAAGAAGATTCCCTGGCCCTGTGTTAAGGTTGTACATTCAGACCTGTGTGTGTTCAAACCTGGATTATGATCATGTTGAGGATGCAGAAAGAGGTATCTCCCCCAAGACTTTAACTTCACAGAAGTGAGAATGGCATCTCTACCTTAAACTTGGTAAAGTCTATCCCTATAGGCATAGAAAGTCATAGGAGGAAAAAAAAGGACATTTAACGGTAACTAATTGGAAGCAAGGCTTAGAAGACTAAATTGAGCAAAATAAAGGTAAGAAGAGGCAGACATTCTGTATTTAATCTGAGCTTCCCAAGCCAAGAAATGTGGGGGACATGTGGGTGGCTCAGTCAGTTAGGCATCTGACTCTTGATCTCAACTCAGGTCTCGATCCCAGGATTCTGAGTTCAAGCCCTGCATTGGGCTCCACACTGGACACAGAGCCTACTTGAGAAAAAAAAAAAAAGGAGGCACCATCACCCAATATTATCTCTCTTCCTACTAAAAAAATAGATTGTCAAGATAGATAGGAACAATTTAATGCTTTTGATGAAACAGTGAGGTAATGTCTAGCTTGTGAGAAGTCTATCACAAATTAAAAGAAATACAAAACTTGCCATGAAATAGTCATTAAATTCTGAGTCACTTGCTGTATCTTATAAAATGACAGTGTGAAGTACTGTCCTGATTCCCTCCTCCACAAACCTCCAAGCCCCATTGGAAATGTTAGACCAGGTCCATAAGCAGGAGCTAATTATACACAGAGAAGGACCTGAAATATACTATTTTTCCTCAAACCACCACACTTGCTTTAATATTTACCCTTTCACTTATCCTGCTTTACCTTACCCAGTTCCAGTAGAAAAGCTTGTCTTCCTGCTAGCTGATGCTTATCTCTACAACTGTAAGCTCTGCTCCCTACCTTCTCCCGCATTTTCAGGATTCTCACTCTATCTCTCTTGTATAGATCTCCCTTCCCTATCAAATGAATGATTCCCACTGGCTTTTCATTATGCTTGATCTCTCCCATTTAATAAAAAGTCCCAACAAGGCTTTAAGTACACACACCCACGTCAGTCCTTCCCAGGCACAGCCATACTATAAATTACAGTCCAGTTCTACTGTTTGCAGTTCTCACTTCCTGCTCACTCATCAACCTGATCTAACCAAGCTTCTGTCTCATTCTAAACGTCTCCTCTTTGCAACAGCTTTGCAAAGATCATCAACATCCTCCATGTTGCTAAGTACCCTGGATTCTTTTCAGGCAATATTTTACTTGGTCTTTCAGTGCTTGGCTTCCTTATGAAACAGTTTCTTGTCTAGGCATCTGTTTTATAATACTTTCCTTTTTTTTTTTTTTTACCCTGCATATCTAGCTAATGACTTTTTGTATCTTTTATACAGGCCCCCTGTTTCCTACACAACCACGCACAATACACGCATTATCTTGAGGCTCAAGGCTAGGCTCGTTCCTCTTTCTTATTCTAGACTAAACTACTAGGCATTCTTGTCCACACCAGTGCCCTCTATTATCACATACATACAGGAGAGTCAAACATTTATATCTCTATAACTTCTCAGAGTCCCAGACTCTCACTTGACATTTTCAATTGCTGTTTCAAAGTCAACTCCTAATTCAACAGGTCTAAAATTAGAGTCACGGTCTTCTTCCTAAAACATTGTTTCCCAGCTCAGTTAATAGCATTTCCATCCATCCTTTTCACTGCTAACTTAAATGTGGTGAAACCCAAGACACCATCTTGCACCATGGGACTGAAGTCACATGCTGGGGATGGCAAAGAAGCAGAACAATAGAAGCTTGAGTCCTTGGCTGTTCCGGAAAACTTTTCTAGTTTTTACTGACTTACCTCTGACTTCTTTTACATGTGAGAGAAACAAAAGTTCATTTTCAGAAGAAACATATTCATCTTTACACATCCTTACATATTACTTAATATAATCCTCGCAGAAGTATAAAATCAGTATAACTTGATGTAAATACAAGATGTATATTAATACATGATTCAAAATAAGAATTAAATGTTAAGTTTGTCCACATGACACTTAAAATGGTCATGTGTTCCACCGAGCAGACCCCACCTAGTACCCTACCTTTGGAAACACTGCCTTACATTGTACGATAACAAACTGATATGTTGTGGTACAGAAGGAAGGATCAAATATGCTAACTATATGGTAGCTTTGGGAGACAGGTCCAAAAAGTCGCAGCAGGAAAGAGAAAGAGAACCTGGACCCCAGAAAGGAGCGGAAATGAACCAAGTGACTAGTAGGAAGGTAATATAAGGGAAAGGATGGGGAGAGAACATAATTATAACTATAGTCATTTCTGACCCATTATTTTCTGACTTCATTGTTTTTGATCTAGTAATTTTTTTGGTGGGGAAAAAAAAAGCCCAGATTGACTAATATTTTCATTGATGATAACAAAGACTTATATTTGTATTAAGAAAAACCTAGAGACAAAGGACATAGATAAAAATTCACACGAATAGAATTACAAGGAATAAAGAAATGAATATTGCTAATAATAAGAAAAAATGCATATTCAGACAACACTCAAGCTCCATTTTCCCATTGAAATATAATAATATGTTTGTCACATTGTTATGAAGGTAGCATAATTATTTTTTTGAAGATAGCATAATTAACATGATCCTTTTGAAAAGCAGTTTCATAATATGTATAAAAACCAACAAAAAGGGATTTCTGGGTGACTGAGCGGTTTAGTGCCTGCCTTCGGCCCAGGGCGTGATCCCGGAGTCCCACATCGGGCTCCCTGCATGGAGCCTGCTTCTCCCTCTGCCTCTGTCTTTGCCTCGCTCTCTCTCTCTCTGTGTCTCTCATGAATTAATAAATAAAATCTTAAAAAAACAAAAACAAAAACACGAAAAACGGGCAGCCCGGGTGGCTCAGTGGTTTAACGCTGCCTTCAGCCCAGGGTGTGGTCCTGGAGACCTGGGATCCAGTCCCACATCAGGCTCCCTGCATTGGAATGGAGCCTGCTTCTCCCTCTGCCTGTCTCTCTCTCTCTCTCTCTCTCTCTCTCTCTCTCTCTCTTTGTCTCATGAATAAATAAATTAAAAAAAAACAATAAAAAATGTTCATAGACTCTTAGAATTCCTTTGTCTCATGAATAAATAAATTAAAAAAAAACAATAAAAAATGTTCATAGACTCTTAGAATTCCTGGAGATATAGCCATCAGAAATAATTTTAAAAAATAAATGCTACAAGCAGAAAATTATTTCTTTGTATTAACTAGAAAGTGGAAAACCAGAGGCAATCTCATATACAAACTCAATGAAATTTACAGGAGCATGAAAGGTTTTAATTATGACAATGTACCAACATAGAGAAAAAAATTAGAAAATATTAAGTTAAATAAATAGGATATTTAGGCAAATTAGAATCTAATCTATACAAAAATATGAACTCTTCTAAATAGTGTCTGAATGAACATCTGAATAATAAAACAGTATATATGTCATGATGGTACGACTGTAGAGTGAATACATTTTTTCCAGAATTTTCATTAATTATTCTATTATAATGTTTGTAAAATTTTTAAAAATGTTACTTAGTTGGAAAATATATCAAAATGGAAAATTAGGAGTTTTAGAATCTAGTTCAGTTTTGTCATCTTAGTGCTTCATGCATTTCAACTTTTCACATATAGTATAAAGGGATTCAACTAGTGTTTTTCAAGTTGTAAGGGCCTATGATCTAACTCTAGTTAAAATATAACTAGTATCCTCGTTATCCTAGCAAAGCAAAATGTCTACCTTGCTTTCCAAATTAGCCTATTACCTTTCTATTTTCTAGAAAAAAGTCTATTTTATTCACTTAATAATATTTGTTGGCTCTTTCCCATTGGGTAAAATCATGTGCTAATACTTTGGAGGGGTGAGGGGATATGAGTAGGACTTAAATACATAAGACACTGCTCCTGACCTCATGAAATTTCCATTTTTGCTTGTTATGGAGGGGCAAGACACAGGTAAGCATGTAATTAGTAAAAGAGGTTTGGACTCCAAGAGAAAAGGTTATTACAGATTGAAGCATCAAGGACTTGACATTTGAGCTAAGTGTCAAGATGTAAGTCCCATTTGGACATGTGGAGATGGCAATCAGGGTGGACTAGGTAGGTCAGGCAAAGGAAACAATATGAGGAAATTTACAGAGTTAGGGAACACAGGGATATGTGGATACAGTTCCTTGCTTGGTTATATGAAAGAAGCATAGGCTGTATGAGAGAGGAGAGAGAGTTTTAGACTCTTTAGCACCAGGGCCATCCCCATTTGTAACACTGTCTTCACAGCTGCACACAGATGTGATGGGAGGGGGTTTTTCAGTTGCTTGTCATGAATCCTAAAAGATATTCCATGTTTGAAGCTCTGCAACATAGCCAACATGACATGGGAAGGATAGAGCTGCCATTATGAAGTAAGGTAACCAAATAGATGAGTCCAAAGCTTTGTTCCTCATTCCCCACAAATTGTGCAAAACCAAAAAAAATACCATATTCTCCACTGAGGATATTCAAAGCACCAAAAGAGTCTGGGTCTGGATAAGAAGTCTTTGCACAGAAATTAGGCATCAGAAAAAGAGTCAGACTCAGCAGTGAGAGATAACTCCTCTCTCTGAAAGGTCAGATGAGGTTGGTCTTAGCTCAAGGAACCAGACCTGACCCATCAATGCCTGGGGTCTTTTCTCTCTTACCTGTAATGACCAGGTACCATTTTAGCAGGAAATGGGGGAGAGAAAACTGTATTGCCACAAGACCTTATCCAAACAAGAAGTGATAGTGATGTTATAAATTACCAAGTCTTGTCCCTCCCGTTCCCTCCCACTACAAAGAATATCATAGCAGTTATATAAAATAAATCATATTTATGATGCACCCTGCTATGGAGATTTAAATCCTGGTGTTTCTAGTTTATGATCGCAAAGAAATTACTACATTTCTTTAAATTTCATTTCCCTTAAAATGGAATAATATTCTTTTAAATGGCAAGTTTTAAAGAGTGCTTTTAAAATTAATAAGAAATATTAATTTACAGGCTTACAATATGTCCTGCACTATGCCAAGCCCTTTATAATCATTACTCTCACTTAGTCCTGACAAGAAGAATCCTATTTTACACTGTTTTTACAGATGAAAGCATTGTGGCTTAGAGCAATGATTCTCGATTTTAATGGAGAATTTTTTTTTAAGTGTAGATTCTAACTCTATAGCTCTGGGCAGAAATGAGAGTCTACATTTCTCACAAACTCCTAGAGGACACAGATATTGCTGATCCACAGAGCACATGGTGAGAAGCAGAGTCTTACAGAAGTTAGCAATTAACAAAAGTCACACAGCTAGAGAGAGTGTGCACAGTGTTAGGGCTCCAATTTTGCCTGAGTCCTAAGCCTTTGTGATTATTATGCTAACTCTACTTAAGGATATTGACATTTATTCACATAATTAAAACACAGGGGGCCTTTGATCAATAATATGGAAGCTTATGTAATCATAAATCATGATATGATCACAAATGTATGAGTATACTAAGATTTGGAATATGTCAAAGCAATGGGGAGGTTAAACACATGGAATAAATTGGCATTTAAACAGTCTAGTTTCTTTTCTTTGACAACGGCAATGGTAGAATGATAGAATCAATCAAGGTACAGTTGGCCTTTGAACAACTTGGTTTTGAGCTGTGTGGGTCCAGTTATATGCAATTTTTTCCCATAAATACAGTTTAGTACTGCAAATGTATTTTCTCTTCCTTATGCTTTCCTTATAACATTTGTTTTTCTCTAGCTTACTTTACTATAAGAATACATACAGTATGTAATATATATAACAGGCAAAATACGTTTTAATCAATTGTTCGTGTTATCTGTAAAGCTTCCAGGCAGCAGTAGGCTATTCATAGTTAAGTTCTTGGAGAGTCAAAAGTTATACGTGGATTTTTGACTGCATTGGAATCAGCACTCCTAACCCCTGCATTGTCCAAGAGTCACCAGTGACTTCTAAACAATATATATTTGACTTTTTTTAATATGTTACCGCAATGTGATGAATGCTTTGCTAAATACTATGGAATGATGTTAATAAATCAAAGAATGATATTATTAAACTTCTTTCCTACTTAACCTACCTTTTATGTTAGACTGAACTGTAGAAAGAAATTACACAGTAATTTCAAGTTATATGCTGGGCTGCTATTCTAACTGCTCATCCTTACATTTAAGCTATTGCTTAAAAAATCATGGTTTATCAAAGCCCCAGTAATAATTATGTGATAGAAGAACTTATGTTTGCTTCTGGAAAAATATACCATGTTATGGTAAATGCTTAGGAAATAAAAACCTTACAGTTCTTGGAAAGATGATATTTAAAACCACAAAGAAGCATTAACATGAGAAGCATTTTTTCCTTCAACATAATTTATTAACCCTAAAATATCAATGTTTCTAAGTTTTCTGAAGTACCCAAAACTTTAGAGAATTTAGCTTAATCCATTGTATGTAAGAGTGGATTTATGTTATCAACTTGGACCGTAAAATGTTCTAATCATCTGAAATGACTAAATCCATTTATCCACCTATCTGCCCAAAGGAAGAGTTTCCTTTCTGGTTAAGGCCAAAATTTGTCATTTTCAAAAGTTTAAGTTTACTCAGAATGACTACATATACAAAGTTTAGATCTAAAAGCAGTCCAAATATGATCTTGTTGCTATTGAACACAAAAATGAAGATGCTCAAAGATCTAGGAAGACAGATGTTAGACTCCAGAAGTTATATTATATAATACTCACTGTTAAAATTTTGCATAAGGTTTCCAAATGGTGGATCACCTGGACGGTCTTTATAGATAAGATTTCTGGGGACAGGGAACTCTCCCAGGTGATTTGGATGGTTAGCCAAATTCCCAGAGGTTTGGGAATCTCTGAAGATCTTTTTACATCTAACTAGAGCCTCCCAATAACACAGAAGTAATCAGGACAGGCATCATTTCCATACTATATGAATGTGAAAGAAGGCAACAACCACATACCCACTCAGAAAGTTGATCCAAGTTCACGGAGCTAACCACAGTGTCGAAAGGAAAAGGGAAGACATCTTCTGGTTCCAGATCTAATACTTTTCTTTACCTTACCATTTTTTTTTAAGGTTTATTTTTTTGAGAGAAAGAGAATGCGCACAAGCGGGGAGGCAGGGAGACTGGGTTGAGGGGGAGACACAGAATCTGAGGCATTCTCCCTGCTGAGTGCAAAGCCCCATGTGAGGTTCAATCCTACCACACTGAAATCATGACCCCAGCTGAATGCAGGAGTTGGACGCCTAAGCAACTACAACACCCAACAAAGAGTCCCATTTCTCTTAACATTTTAAGCTGTCTAGATTAATCTATTCCTTTGATAAATGTCTTCCAGTAGAAACCTGAGGGAATAGGGAAGTGGAAAAAAGAATATAATCAATAGTGCTATCAGTATAATCAATATATTGTCATTTGTAGCATCTGATTTCATTACAGTTGATTTGAGATATATTTCTTGAATCCCTAGAAAGAAGAGAAAAAGAATTTTCTATAAAAGGATATCTTAAATATCTTAATAATTGCTTTCAGCTGTACTGTATGTTCGATGCATTAAAGTTTTTAGGATGAATTATCTTGTCTTTCCTCCTATGGTTTGAAGACTATGGCTAGGGACTGGGATGGGAGGGTGGCTAGCTGGGCATGTGTGGGTCCCTACAGCCAAGGCTAGCTGAGGAGAAGAAGCCTTACCTAAACTTTGAGTACACAAAGTCCTAGGGAAGAGAACAAAGTTGAGAGCAGCAGTAAGCAGGAAGAGGATGTGGGCAGCGATCTTCTGTCATCCTGGTGAGACAAACTGCATTAAAGAGGCAGGGAAATGGAAAAGAAGGGGTAGGGTCAGATGCTGGATGTAGTAAGCACGTGCTGCAGGAAATTGCTATATAACCAAAGTGACTCCTGTACTAGATTTAGAATTTTGGGAACCAGAGGATACTAATACAATTAACGTAAACAAAGTCCAGAGAACTATGTATAACCTGGAGATAATGCTGATTCATTTTTGACACTGAATTTAAGGTGAATTCAGAAGAGCCAGATGGCGATACTGAATAAGCAGCTAAAATATAGAATTGGAGTATCCAGAGAGATTATGTTTCCAATTTAGATTTTGGGACTCAGCCACACAGAGGTGACAGTTAAAGCAGCAGGAATAAGTTGACTAAGCAGGGGAAAAACTGAAAAAAGAAGTAGCTTGAATAAATAACTTTAAGAGATATCTAGAAGATGGAAAAAGGCAGGAAAGTCCTGGGAAATAAATAAAGATAGATTAGAAAGATGTGAAAAGAATGTGTCCAGTGCCATGGAAATCAAATCAAATCAGGCAAATTTCAAAAAGAACACACTACCGTCAGGTGCGTAGAGAAGTCAAGAGAAAGAACCCTGTGATAAGGTCACTGGGATTTCAGTGACAAGGGTTGGGAGGCAGGGGCATAAGGTTATGGGTCTGGCATCCATAGACTATGGAGAATTGTAGAAAGATCTAAGAGATAAAATAGTTCCATTGTCTCTTTTTTTCCAGTTGAGAAGAGTAAGGGAGAAAGAAGCTAAGTGCTTTACTCAAAATCAAATCTAGGACGTAGGTCTAAGCATCTCACCTGCATTTTTAATGCTTGTATCTATACAACTATACCTGAGATGTCTTATTCCAACCTGTGGATGCACATGTAGACTCATTCTTGTATTTCTAATGTCAGAAATTATATGCTAAGTTCGGCCCACCTAATATACAAAGCCATGCAAAAGCTATTTATTGTGTTATCTCAGTAAACTTGGTCTTTTAGTAAGTAATACTATGTGTGTATCAAGCTTATGTGTATGTAAATAAAGAACAGTAGGGGTCTGCAGATTGATAGATTTTAAAAAGATCGATAAATCAGTTCTTAACTAGATGGTTTGTTAAACAATAGTTACAGCATTATTTCAGGCTCAGGGTTAACACATCAAATCTTGGCATCAAATATCAATAGTATGAACTAAATACTTGTTTTGATGTTGTTGTTGCCTTTATCCCTGAACCTAGCAAAGTGCCCTCACAAAGAATTCCAATGAGTATTTAATAAATGTTGGGACATCTAGGTGGCTCAGTGGTTGAGTGTCTGCCTTTTGCTCAGGTCATGATCCTGGAATCCCAGGATCAAATCCCGCATCAGGCTCCCTGCAAGGAGCCTGCTTCTCCCTCTGCCTATGTCTCTGCCTCTCTCTCACTCTGTGTTTCTCATGAATAAATAAATAAAACCTTAAAAAATTAAAGTCTTTAAAAAAGAATATTTAATGAATGAATGAGTAAATGTGGAAAGATATCCAGTTTCTGTTAGTTTTAAAATTATCTTGAGAAAATAGCAGAAATTGGTACGATGGCAACAGTCAAGCCAACAAAACATCTCCTTGAGTTGGTTGATAATATTCAGTCAACAAGAATTTATTGTCCACTTACTATATTTCCAGAGCACAGCAAGAACTAAGAGTGTCCCTCTTCCAGGGCTCAGAAGCAGTTAATGGATAATTACATTTCTGTGATAACTACTGTAATACAGGCACTATTTTTTTTGAAAGATTTTATTTATTTGACAGAGAGAGCATGCACATGCAAGGAGAAACAGGGAGAGTGGCATGCAGAGGGAGAGGAAGAAGCATACTCCTTGCTGAGGAGGAAGCCCTGTGGCGGCTCTATCTCAGGTCCCTGGGATCATGACCTGAGCCAAAGGCAGATATTTAACCAAGTGAGCCACCCAGGTGCCCCTGGAGAGATTTAATAGGATTCTCTAGATCCTCCTTCAGCACTCCAGGCAAGATCCCCTGGAAGGGGCTACATTTCAGCTGTTTGTTATTGGCAGTACTTTAGCATATCAAATATTTTGAAGCATGAGGAAAAAATTGTCAAACACTTGAGTAGAAAGAGGGTATTCTAAGAAGATAGAGCAGCATATTTGCAGGTATTGAGGAGAAAAAGAAAAGAAAAAGAAACAAAGTTAATAGTTACTAAATGCTAAATAAATGCCAGGAATTTTCAAAGTGCATGAGCTTATCTGCTCCTTACAAAAATTCTGTATATTTTTTCTTTTGTAGCTGAGAATATGTAGTCTCCGAGAAGTTAAAGAACTTTCTTAAAACCACACAGCTAACAGCTGAATTGCCGGGATTTGAAATCAAGTTCGCTTGAGCAGGTAGTCCACAAGTTTAACCACTGAACTATTCTACCTCTGCATTAGAATGACTTTAAGTAGTTCGAGAAAACTAGATCCCAGTGTGCCTGCCCTAGGTAGTAAAGAAAGGACTGGAAAGACAGATCGCAGCAGAATGTAAAGAGCCGAGTATGCTAAGAATTTGGAGATTTTTCCTGAGAGTAGTAGGGAGATGCTGAAGATTTAGGCAGAGTAATGACCTGATTGGACTGGTATTTTAGAATGATTGCTTTCTATATACATACTGTACATTGGAGAGAGCAAGCATAGGGGATTGCCTCAGAAGATGCTAAAACCAGAAGAAGTATTGAACTAAAGAGGTAGCAGCCTAGATTGAGAGACAAATGGAGACTGGGTATTCAGGATGCAGAATCTATAGAACCTGGAAGCTTCTTTGTGTAAAAGAGGAGAAGATAAGAAGCAATGAAGATGACTCAAATATTTTTCCATCAGTTGGTTGAGTAGTTTAGACTGTTATTAGCCAAAACGAGAAGCACTACAGAAGATCCACGTTTTACCAGAAGAAACTGAGCTCTATTTTAAACATGTTGTTTTCAAAGGGAAAAATATCAAATAGGCATTTGGACACAGTGTGCTTTCTAGTTTATGCTCTGCCTCCTTTCCATTCTTCTCTCTCAGCAGTCTGCCTTTGCTCTTCTAGTTCGCAGCTTGAGCTTCTCTAAAAAAAACCCTGCTCTTTCAACACTGGGGATTTGCATATACTACTCTATTGTTTTGGCCTTCCCTAGGGAAGGTGCCCTCTCTTGTACCCTTTTAGTACTTCATCCACACATTTATGAAAATTCATCACAGTTCCTTGTTATATTTACTTGTCTGCCTCTTTCATTATATGTCAGTCTCAAGTAAGGGGGTCCTGATTTAATCACTTCTGATTAAAACTGTTATTGGTTATATAACAAGTAAGCATGTTGATTGAACTAATAAATTGCTTTAGGAAGTCAGGACTAGAAAGACAGATATGAAGTCATCAGTTACTTTTATAAAATTAATATTTGTTATAAAAGCAATTGAGCATCATAGTTGAGGGCATGACTCTGGGACAAGACTGCCTGGAAATGAACCTTAGTTCCATAGCTATCAGCTTTGTGAATTTTGAACATGTTGTTTAACCTGTTATTTGGTTCTCCAAGGGAAGTAGAATTTAGGGTACTTTCATTTAGATAAATGGTTGCCATTAGTGTGTAAATAGTAAACCCTTAATCTTCACAGTAGTCTACCAGACAGCTGGATGATAAATATATCCCCATTTCCGTCTTTTGAAATGTACTGATGAAAAGCTATGAGTCAATTATATTACTTAAAAAAATACATGCAAGATAGGTAACAGATTTGTGTTTGTTTCAATATATATATTTTATTTCCGAACTCCTGCTTTCTTAAAGTATTTCCTTACTAGTCCTCAAGATCAAAGTTCTCAGACTGGAATAAGGTTTACATAATTTTTAAAAGATATTGATTAAATGTGCTATGTTATAGTTTAATTTTCTATAATTAAAGAAGATATGAGGATTTCTGTTTAGTGTCACTTTTCATACCCATAAAGAGTTCCCAATAGTATGCAAATGAAGAAATCTGGACGTTTTAAAAGATGTAAAAAATAATTAGCTAATATTTCTCTTTTTACATGTATATAACGATGGATGTGGGCTATAAGAATAGAAAGTTGAGAAATTTCAATGCAATTAGAATTAGATTAAGGTTTTAACATGTTCAGATTAATGATTTATTCATAACCAATTTACATGTAATTCTGTGGAGGGTGCCCCTTGACAACAAATTCATTTAATAATATCATTCCACCTGACCCAGTAGTAGATCAGGATGTTCTATTAAAACACTAGCTCCATGCCGAATTATTAATGACTTTTAAATAAAAAATATTGTACTCTGTATATAAATTTGAAGAATTTGCCACTTACTGGATATATTCATTATTCTGACATTTTTGGTGAAATATAAGCGCTAAAATCACTGAAAAATAACCTATTGGTCCATTTTGACTACATAGAAGAGTAAAATAGAAGATATCAGTCTATTTATTTATACTTTAAGTGTTTTACTCTGAATAACAAATCAGTTATCAAAGGTTCTAAAGAATCAGAAAAATGTAAATATTCTCAATTTGGAGAACAAATTTAAATATTTTTGTCCACAATGAGACTCATTGAGCATGTCCCAAAGTATTAGACTTTTCAGATGGATGTTTCTGATATTAGATGATTACATTACCATTAAAAAACCAAAAATCCTGGTCTGTTTTTAATGAAAAAATATGAGTACTTTTTTTGGTAATAGCAAGAGTCGGCTAAACCAGACAGTAAACATCTTAACATTGAATTTCAAAGGACTGTTACAGTAATCTTCACTTCAACCTATCAATCTATATACTCACAAATTCATGTTACTGTGGAATTGTTATTATGAGACCATTTGTCTTAATTTATTTGCTATTATTTTTAACATTGAAGAGCTATTTCATTTTTAAATTTTATTTAATTTCAATTAATTAACATACATTATTAGTTTTAGAGGTAGAGTTTGGTGATTCATCAGTTGCATAAAACCCCCAGTGCTTATTACATCAAATGTCCTTCTTAATGCCCGTTACCCAGTTACCCACTCACCTCCCCTCCATGAACCTTCAGTTTGTTTTGTATAGTTAACAGTCTCTTATGGTTTGTTTTCTTCTCTGATTTCATTTCATTTTTCCCTTCCCTCCCCTATAATCCTCTGTTTTACTTCTTAAATTCCACATATGAGTGAAATCATATGATAATTGTCTATCTCTGACCAACTTGTCTCACTTCTTATAATACCCACTAGTTCCATTCCATCCACATTATTGCAAATGGCTAAGATTTCTTTTTTTGATGGCTCAATGGTATTCCATTGTGTGTGTGTGTGTGTGTGTGTGTGTGTGTGTATACCAGATCTTCTTTATCCATTCATCTGTTGATGGACATCTGGGCTCTTTCCATATTTTGGCTATTGTAGACATTGCTGCTGTAAACATTGGGTGCAGGTGCCTCTTTGAATCATTGTTTGTATCCTTTGGGGTATATACCTAGTAGTGAAATTGCTGAGTCAGAGGGAAGCTCTATTTTTAACTTTTTGAGGAAATTCCATAATGTTTTTCAGAGTGACTGTACCAGCTTGCATTCCCACCAGCAGTGTAAGAGGGTTCCCCGTTTGGAGAGCTATTTCAAAAGAGACTTTGCTCACACAAACGTGTTTCCCTCCCTCTCAAGAAAGAATATCTTTGGAATAATTTAATGGCTTCAGTTTTTCAATGGGGAAAAAATTGGTGACTTTTTAATGCATAATTACCATCCAACAATCAAGGTGTCAAATAGGCACAATATGAAGTATCACTTAAGTGGGAAAGAATAGAATTGGCATAAAGAACAAAATATCCGTCCTGAGGCCTGATTCTAGAAACATGTAAAGGTCATTTAGATATAATAATGACAGAAAAAGGGATCCCTGGGTGGCTTGTTGGTTGGGCGTCTGCCTTCTGCTCAGGGCATGGTCCTAGAGACCTGGGATCGAGTCCTACATTGGGCTTCTGCATGGAGCCTGCTTCTCCCTCTGCCTGTCTCTCTGCCTAATTAAACTTTTGAAAGCTAGAAAAAAGGCTAGCAATAACCTATCTGACCCAGTTTTCCAAAGGATGCACTAGAGACTTCAAAATCTAATGCTTTAAAGTCTTATTATATTCTGTAAAAGTATCTGCTCATTATCAACCAAACATTAGAAAATTAGTAAGTCATTACTCTATAAAATTAGAAAAGAGTATGATTTGAAGCAGTGACACATGTCTTCTTCATAATGTTTAAGAAATAAAAGGAAAATCAGAAGGGAAATTTTGTGAATTTTCCTTTTGAGAAGTTTGTGAATTGGATACTCTCAAATACACTCTCACTTAAAAAGATTAATAATGATGATGACAGTATGATAACAATGATTTGAAATGCCTATTTGAAAGTACAAGAGAATAGGGAAATCCCTAGGATCAAAAATGAATATGTTGGAGAAACATAGCTAAAGCCATAGCTCTCCTTTGAGAGCCTTTGCCAATACCAGTTCTTATATTTTAATGATTGCAAAAAAAAAAAAAATGACAAGGATACGCGATTATGCACATAAGTAGGAACTGAGACGCCACTAAAGCCAGGATGCTTTAAGAGTTATTCTTTAATATAAAGGTGAGGGAAGAGCCAAAGAAAAAGGGGTGGAAGACAGGAAAGGTACCTATCTAAGCCTGTAATCTGGAGAGAAAAGTGATTCCCTTAATAAATTAAAACCATAATTCTACTTTTAGATAGGTTTACAATTTGAATTTGTGCTCTATGGTTGGTTCTTCTACTGTCTGACTGGTACAAAAGATAATGAGTTAACTGACAGATTAATAGAACTCTTGAGTTCGTGGAGGAAGTGAAAACAAATATCTCTTTAAAGAACCAAGCCTCGCAGCATTCCCTTAGATTAAAGCTCACATTCTAAAATTACAGAAAACATACTTCAAACAATTAGATACTCAAGTACTTCTGATATTTCTGAATCATTAGAAACCTAATATAAAATATATGTTACAAGTGTTTATTAAATAGATTACTCAAAAAATGAGCAAAAAAATATGAGGCTATGAACATTGTATGGGAGAAATAAGAGTCTCTAAATATTTATTTATTTATGAGAGACAGTGGGAGAGACCAGGTCAGATTAAAGGGCATTTTAGGGAAATGAATTTAATGAGGGATAGAGAGGAAGTAATGTAACCTTTATGTCTTCTTATAAAAAATACTCTGCATTCTTAATGAAATCCTTCTGTTGCTTTGGACTCTATAAGGATATGCAGATGTGATTATCCTGACTTCAGAATCTAATCTTTTGCATGCTTCCTGAATGATTCTGTCTTTTCCTCATCTCCGAGGTCTACTCTTCTTAATTTCGGATTAAAAAGTATGCCTGAAATAATAAGAAAGAACTCTAAACTGATTTTTGGAGTAACTGAAGTCATATAACTCTGTCTCATCCATATTCCAAGAGCAACACTAAAGTCCAGACAACTAGTAAACCATTTAGTAGTTTTCTAGACCAGTGCTACTCAAAAAGTGGTCCATGGACAGATACAAATCTGAAATGTTTGTTGCTTGTCAGGAACAAAATGAGGAGCATGTGACAAAATGTAAGTCATATATGTTACTAAGTACACTGTAGAGTTAAGCTGGCATTTCTTTATAATAAGACCTTTTTTATTGAAGTATAATTAACATATAGTGTTAGCTCCAGTTATACAAAGTAATGATTCAACAATTCTATACATTACCCAATGCTTATTATGATAAGTATATTCTTGATCCCCTTCACCAATTTCACCCATCCCTCCCACATTCTCTCTGGCAACCATCAGTTCATTCTCCATATTTAAGAGTCTGGATCTTGTTGTGGGGTTTTGTGGGAGGTGGGGGGGCATGTCTCTTTATTTCCTAAATTCCACACATGAATGAAATTATTTTATTTGTTGTTCTCTGGCTTATTTCACTTAGCATTATAAGTGGAGCATTAATAATTTCACTTAGCATTATAACCTCTAGGTCCATCCATGTTGTTCAAATGGCAAGATTTCAATCTTTTTTTTTATAGATGAGTAATATTTCATTTACATATATACCACATCTTCTTTATTCACTGATTTATGGACCACTGGGTTGCTTCGATATCCTGGCAATTATAAATAATGCTGCAGTAAACATAAGGTGCATATATCTTTCCAAACTAGTGTTTTGTTTTCTTTGGTTGAAAAGAATAGTTGAATTACTGGATTATATGGTAATTCTATTTTTATTTTTTTCAGGAACTTCAATAATGTTTTCTACAGTGACTATACCAAATTACACTTGTAGTCAGTCCGTCTAAATTTTCCATTCCTTCCTGATTCAGGTTTTTTGAAGGTTATGTATTTCTAGGAATTTATCTATTTCTTCTAAATTGTCCAATTTTTGGCTACAAAACAGGTCTGAAAGTATATCATGAGTCTTTTCTGACCACAATGGTATGAAACCAGAAGTCAATCATAAGAAAAAATCTGGAAAGAACAAAAATGCATGAAAGTAAATATTAGGGCAGCCTCGGTGGCTCAGAGGGTTAGCGCTGCCTTCAGCCCAGGGCATGATCATGGAGATCCAGGATCGAGTCCCATGTCGGGCTCCCTGCATGGAGCCTGCTTCTCCCTCTGCCTGTGTCTCTGCCTCTCTCTCTCTGTCTCTCATGAATAAATAAATAAAATCTTTTAAAAATCTATAAAGTAAATATTATGCTACTAAATAATGCATGAGTCAGCCAAAAAATCAAAGCGGAAGTAAAAAAATAGAGACAAATGAAAATGAAAACACAAATGGTCCAAAATATTTGGGATGAAGCAAAAGCTATTCTAAGAGGGAAAATTATAACAATACAAGTCTATCTCAAGAAGCAAGAAAAATCTCAACATAACCTTACACCTAAAGGATCTACAAAAAGAATAAAACCCAAAAGCAGTAGGAAAAAAAAGAAATGATAAAGATTATAACAAAAATAAATGAAATAGAAACTATACAAAACTATAACACACCAATGAAACCAGAAACTTGTTCTTTGACAAGATAAGCAAAATTGATAGACCTTTAGCTAGACTCATTTAAAAAAAAGAGAGAGAGAGAGAGAACTAAAAATCAGAAGTGAAGGAGGACAAACAACTGACATCACAGAAATTCAAAGAATGACAAGAGATTATGAAAAATTATAACAAGACTCTCGATGAAGATGACTGTCTTGGTTTATAACCTGGTGAAGCCCCTTATCTCACTGAGGACAGGCACCTTGAGTAGCACTACCCTGGATACCTCAGAACTTAGATATGCTTGGCACATTATACATGTTCAGTAGGTTTTTGTTGAATGAAAACTTTAACTCAATGTCCAGAGTTTTATAACATGCAAAATTTAATAGGAGGTATTTTTACATCAACATTTCAATACTATACTGCAACCTAATGCACGTAGCAATTAAGATTGTTAAAATCCTTTAAAAGGAGCATTTTTAAATACCCTCAAAAGGAATACTGCATTTAAAGTATTATGACTAATTCATTTGCTTCAAGCTGTTTTTTTCCAAAACTAATGACAGGCTCACTGTGGCACAATCGTGCCATGCTTGCTTTTACTTACAGTCTTATTATAGGCAAAGAAGCTGACGACTATCCCACTAAGTGAGAACTTGGTCCTTTTTTTTTTTTTTTAAGATTTTAATTATTTATTCTTGAGAGACAGAGAGAGAGGCAGAGACACAGGCAGAGGGAGAAGCAGGCTCCATGCACCGGGAGCCCGACGTGGGACTCGATCCCGGGACTCCAGGATCACGCCCTGGGCCAAAGGCAGGCGCTAAACTGCTGAGCCACCCAGGGATCCCCCAAAGACCCTTTTAATTTTCAGTAATAGCATATGAGAACTTTGGCTGATTTAAATTTTTTTAATTTGAAATAGAGAAAGAGGCAACTCTTTTTAGTATAAAGGTATTGTGGTATAACCCACACGCATACTATATAGTTAACATATTAAATGAGAGAAATAGCTCACAGCCAAGACGGGTACAGATAACTCTCTAGAGCAGATTGAGGCCTGTCATCCTATTATATAATTTAGTAACATTACTAATCCTATAGAATTACAAGATAAAGGTTTTAAAATCAATAAAGCAGCCATATTCCTTAAGTGTGAGCTGCACATAGTGATCTTCTTTCAAAGAGTACAGTATGAAACGGGAGGAGAAAGAGCAACCTTACAGTGGAGAATATAGACAAACACTACCATAACCAGTGACTAACGACATCTTTGATGGTATGTATCCTTGATATGAGATGACAAAAATGACATTTTACCTTTACAACCTTCCTTCCCAAAACTCAGTTTAATCATGAGAAAAACAACAAATAAATCCAAATAGAGTATATTCTATAAAATTCTTCCTGACAATACTTCTCAAAACTGTCAGGATTAAAAAAAAAAAAAAAGAAAGAAAGAAAAAAGAAAAAAAAAAACTGTCAGGATTATCCAAAACAAGCAAAGTTTAAGAAGTTATCACAGACATTTGAATTCTAGATTCTAGAAGACAATTGAATGTAATATAGTATCCTGGATAAGTTCCTAGACTAGAAAATGATATCTGGTAAAAACAAAAGATATCTGAATAAAGTATAAACTTTAATAAATAATAATATATTAATAGTGATTTATCAATTGTTACAAATTCACCATACTAATGTAAGATATAATAATGGGAGAAATTTGATGCAGGTATATGAGAAGCCTGTATTATCCTCACAAGTTTTCTGTAAATCCATACCTATTCTTTTTTTTTTTTTTAATTTTTATTTATTTATGATAGTCACAGAGAGAGAGAAAGAGGCACAGAGACACAGGCAGAGGGAGAAGCAGGCTCCATGCACCGGGAGCCTGATGTGGGATTCGATCCCGGGTCTCCAGGATCGCGCCCTGGGCCAAAGGCAGGCGCCAAACCGCTGCGCCACCCAGGGGATCCCCCATACCTATTCTAAAATAGAAAATTTATTTACAAAGTCAGTACTCACAATATACATCACAATTATTGAAATGACCTGAGAATTTCATTCAAAAATAATTTAATATCAAGAATTGGTTATACAAGAGATGGAAGAACTAAGAAAAGAGATGGAAACTGCTACCACTTTGAGTGTTGGAGGGTCAAGGAAAGAAGATGGCATTAGTTGAACTCAGGAGCTGGCCGCCAGAAGAAGCTGGAACAAGAGAGAACCTGTCCAAAGGGAGCTGGAACCACAGAAGAAAGGACAATCTGATGGAAAACTGGAGCCATGAAGAAAAGGCAGGTGGTACAGAAAGAAGAGAGAACAAATATTGTGGCTATTTCTCTCCTACTTTCTAGTCTTCAGCCAGGCCTCCTATTAACTAATCCACCTAGAAGCCAAGGGGGCATGAAGCCTTGGAAATATAGTTATTTGAGATAGAGAACTTTTTACCCATTTCTTACACTTATTTTTTTTAAATGTGTTTTCCCTCTTAAACATTATTCAGGATTAGCATTTCTCTTCATAAGCAGTTTTACTTCATGCACGTTATGTTCTTTAATCAACTATGAAACTTTCTTGAATTACGTTTCCTCAAAAGAGCTTAGTCACCTCACCGTGGAAAACAAAAGTCAAAAAATTTGCTTAGCTTAACATAAACATCTTGAAACAAAAAGTTTGCAAAAACCTTGCTCTTCTGCTATTTCTTTGAAATAGGAGAAAACAGAGAACCAGTTGAACATTATGAATTTTTCAGTATGACCAAACATATGGAGTGTCTCGATTAAGCAGCATTTTGAAAGGGAGAAAGTATGTGAGTGGTTTTGATGAGTAGAGCACCTCAGGAAGAGTAAGATGCAAACAGTTTTTTTTTTGATGGATGTGTAAATTAAAGTTCCAAAATGTTCCAGTTTTGCCAAATTTTTAAGATTGAGAAAATATTATACAATCCATAGATTTCTAGCTCAAGCTTTCAGTTGAGAAACCAGGTGGGTTATGTTGGAATTCACCTTACTAATTCAAGACAGAGCCCTGAGAAGAACGTCCTTCCTGCTGTGTTAAATGTCATTATCTTCCCAGAATTCTTGTTGGAAAATCTTAGCTGGAGTTTTTTCAACAGAAAGGATTCTTAGTGCCCCAGAAAATGGAAGATAAATTCTAAGGAACCATAGTTAAAAATAAATCAACACCAATGCCAAATTAGAGATTTAAATATACAAAACTAGGCATACAGCCCTTTAACCAATCAGGAGTTGAATGGCATTATTATATATTTAATTCAAAGACTGTTACGTTAGATATCCATGAACTGAAATACAAATTTTAAGGTATTTTTCTTTCCCAGGAGGCTATAATTATGGTGGTGAGGACAAGGTGCTGATTTTATTCTCAGGATTAATCCACATCACCAGGGATGTCATTTACCTTGTAATATGCCACGGGAAGTTTAACAAGATGATTTAATTAGAATGGTCGTGATTCCCTCAAATTAAGAGAAAATAAGTGAACTTTACTATCCAGGATGCTGTCCAGGACAGCATTGGCCAACCTCACATGGGTAAGAGTAGGGGGAAGAGTATGCACAGTAGCAGAGGTGTGTATGATCTTAATCAGAGCTATGAGAGGGAAAGCAGAACAGGTGCCTTAAAACTGCTTACTGAGAGATGAGTCCAATATTAGCTATCAACAAGATAGGTAGCCTAAAACCTCTTCTACTGGAAAACTTCATCTTAGTATACAAAGTAATGACTTTTTCTACCTATGTTTCCCTAATTGCAAAAAATATGTCATCACACAAACTAAAGATATGTTAAATGTTCTGCTGGAAGATATTTCTCTTTCTAAATCTTGAAAGAGAGCTTTTGGTTCTTCACTTTTCCCATCCATCTGCATACTGCTTCTAGCTTAATCTACCCCAAAAATAAGAAAACAAAACTGTTTATATACTGTGTAAAACACCTAGACTTAATGAAAAAAATAATTTCAATCTGTATTATATTGTAGCATGTATTACATTTTTGTCTTTTCATTCACAATTCTAGTACACAGAATTGTGATTGTATTTGTTGATCCAGGTCAGAGTCCCAACTGTTGATTTTTTCAGATCTACCTGTCCCAGAAGTGGGGAAGAAAACTGTGGATAGACACTCCAGAATGTCTGGAAACTCTGGAATGAATAAGAATGGGGTTTTGAAAGTCTGGGAACTGGAATCCTACCAAAGATCAGAAGGAAGGGGAGCTATTATAGCAAAGAAAACGAAATGGATGAAGTGCTTAGGTGGCTCAGTTAGTTAAGCATCTGCCTTGGGCTCAGGCCATGATCCCAAGGTCCTGGGTTAGAGCCCTGGACAGAGCTCCTGGCTTGGCAGGGGAATCTGCTTCTCCCTTTTCCTCTGCTTCTCTCCCTGCTGTTTTCTCTCTTTCTCTCTTTCTTGCTTGCTCACTCTGTCTCTCTCAAATAATAAATAAAATCTTAAAAAAAAAAAAAAAGAAGAGGAGATGGAAAGCCTTGCCAGTGGAGCTAAATCAGAAACAGTTTGGAGACTGATAATCCAAATGCAGGGAAATGGTCAAGAGACTAGTCTGGAAAGGGCAGAAGGCAAAGATTAAAGTCAGTGAATTCATTAAAGCCATGAATTTATAACCATCTCAAGCAAAAATAAACAAGAATCAAAACTTTATGTATGAGCAGGATGAGATAGAAAGAATAGCAGGTATAGAGGACAACAGATTGCAGGCAAGAAATGGTGAAAGGCAAAGAGGAAGCTTGAGCACTCACTTTAGACAATGTTTGCATTAGAAGCTTACTTTTAAGATAAGCCAGTGAAGTGGTTCTCAAAGTGTGGTCCCCAGACCAGCAGTGATAGGGTCACCTGGGACTTGTTAGACATGTAAATTCTTGAACCCGTTTCAGAGCTACTCAATCAGAAACTAGGCCTCTGGTCATAGGCCTACAGTCTGTGCTATAATAAGCTCTCAGGTGATTCTGATGCTCACTAAAATTTGAGAACCACTGGATTAGTAGGTGAGACTAGTTTAAAATCAGGAGGCAGAGTACACTATAGAAAAGCCTGAAGGGATTCTTTTCCTTGGAAATTTAAATAATTTCACATTGCAAAATAAGAAATTCCATTTATTAAATGGTGTGCCAGAGCTTTTCTTTGTCCCTTCTGATCCACTCCACTCATCCACCTTGCTCTGTCCCCCGCCGGAAGGAAAAGCTGTTTTGATTAGCATCAAAGGGCTCCTGGCTTTTTGGATTTAGCTCATGGGGAGACAATAAAAAGAGAAAAGGTAATGAGCTCAGTTTATTTGGTTCCCTCTCTGTGGGGTTGCCCTTCCATGTTACTGGACTATACTACTATGTACTGTTATACTATTGCCTGTGGCTCCCCTACTACTCACTCACACCTTTGTAGAACATGCTTTTCAAATAAACAACTGTGGTGATAAACCCTTCCCAAAGTAACCAAACTACAGTGTTTTATGGGTTTTTTGATTTTTGTTTTTGTTTTTGTTGTTTGTTTGTTTTTTGATTTTTGAGACTACAGAAGACTCAAGCACCTCCTCAGATTCCTTAAACTCTCAGGTGTTTGCTCCCTTCCTCAGTTGCCTCCATACCCAACCATCTAACTGCTAGAATATCTGCTGCCTATGACCAACCAATCACCAATACCTAGGGAGAGTAGGGGGAAGAACTACGGAGCCCTTTCCCTTTGTAACAGGTTGACCAGCCACAGGCCTGGAGTTCCTGATTCCTGCCACCACTTCTGAGCTTCAACAAAACACCATACCACAGAGATTGAAATGTGGGATCCCATGGGAGGAGCCACGTAATGAAATGAAACCCAGAAGTTGAGATAGTTGGCCAAAGGGAAATGGGAAAATGGAAGGAGCTAGGTAGATTAATTCCCTCTCTTCCGTGGACTTCTCTGAGGCATCTGTTTTCCAGCCACTGAGAAAAGTCTCCCAAGCTAAGTACAAGTACCTCCCAAAAATATGCTGTGTCTCTTAGTGGCTCATGGTGGAATGGCAGCCAGGAAGTTCAAGTACAACTTCCTAACACTTGTTTTTCTTTGCCTTACTTTCACCTCTCCCATTTTCCTGCGTTGGGTTTGCAAAGTCCAAAAGAGAATATAATGCTTTCATCCTAGACTAAGGCTCTATGACGTAGAGATCCCTGGTTAAAACATGCCCTGACTACTTCCATAGGTAACATAACCATGAACACAGAAGAGACAGTAAGGTAAAATAGCATACAAACAAAAGTGCCTGGTAGTAACTTCCTAGCCTTTCTGACTAGTTAGTATCAACTCTACCAGATGAGGCTAAGGAATGTCATCTTAGCCCTGTTCAAAGTTTCCTAATCTTCACTGTCCTATGTTGCGAGATTACTAGTCTTCTGTGCTCGATAACATATTTACTGGGCATGAATGCTTCCATGGATTCACGTATTTATCCTGATTGCAGTATGTTGTCAATTTCTTTGTATTTATTTAAAACCCATGCATCAATATAAAGCCTTTATTAATTGATTAGTGAGGTGAAGTTAAAGTTGTCATATCAGATTTAGGGAACGATGAAGAATCATATTGCCAAAAGTCGTCAGATTAAGCCTTAGTCCAGCATAGTTGATACTTTATATCTTGAAGCCTTTAATCTCTATTGACTATATACTATAATTTTGTAAGCAAAAATTCCGAAGAATAAGAGAGAAATTCTATAATAAAGTTATACATTGTAAACAGTAAAATATAAGCTTACTAGGTATATGAGAAAGTGTAACATAATTGCAGTTTCTACATAAATAGTAACAGCTAAGATACACGATTATTTTGTTGCTGCTGTTTGCTTTTTTCAAACCATTACCTAATTCTTAAAAAAAAAATACCTCTACATTTCTCTGGATTTGAAAGTATAGTAGAAGGGTCATAATTGGGCTTTCTTTGATTACTGAGGAAGCCAAGGAGTTTCAGGTCTGTGATTATGAAGATCACTTCACAGTAGCATAAATGTATTCATACTTAAAAGCTGATGTAACATTGTGTTTTGTAAACAATGGTATACTGTGCAAAAATAAGATGTAAATACCACTTACACTGATATTTGACAGTAATTAAGAAGTGTTCAGTGTATGCCAATAATTAATAATCATTAAAAAACAAAAACAAAAGGAATGCAGAAAGAAAATTATTAAAGTTTTGTTGATTTTTTATTAATTAATGCTCTGGTATGACAACTAGTGCTTTACAATTTAGAACTATTATTTAGAACCCTGGACTGCAAACTCTGCATCACTGAATCAGAGGTGTTTTCAGCATGTATTATTGATACACAACAATAATCTACCACAATTTATGTTCCTAATGACAGGTGAGGCAGGGCTTGCTTTAAAGAGAAGGTGCTATTCAGATGCATATGTTTATTTTACCTCTAGCACCAGCATGTATTATTCAGCCCATCTAGTGTATTCCCATGGCTCCTACCCCTAACTGCTTGCCCAAATTATATGACTTTTCATTAGTAAACAAAAACAAAAACAAAGCAAACATTGAAATAAAAGAACCCATGAAAAAGAAAGCTAATCAATCCTTTTTAAAATAATTGTGTCCACAGAGGAATAACATCTATACAGAAAGCCCACAAATCATAAATGTACAGTTCATTATCACAGTGTAAACCCACTCAAATAACTGTTGCCTATCAAGAAATAACTATTCAAGTTGCATGAATAATCAGGTTTCCAGTTCAAGATGGTGACACAGGAAGACTCTGAACTCACCTCTTCCACGGAACATATGAAATTACATTTATTAATAGAACAATTTCTCCTGAAGAACTGAACATTGACTGAACAGCTGCTGAACAACCAAAGATAGAATGACAAGAAAATAGCAAGAGAGATGAAGACATATTGTGGTTTAAAAGAGTAACTAGCATATAAAGTTACAGCTCCAAACAGCAAGTCACCAAACACATACACTCTACATAGGGGACCCCATACATAAGACCGCTTCTTCAATATGAGAAGTAGCCATTTTGCTAGATACATTAAAAACAAATCCAGAGGATCCAGAGAAACTAACACAGAAATCAAGCAAAATTAGGAGGCAGAGGAATAGGCTCCAAAAGAAAGGACAAGAAAAAACTTCAGAAAATGGACTAAATGAAACAGAGGTAAGTAATATGCTTAACAGAACCTCTAAAGTAAAGATCATATAGATACTCTTTGGGCTGGAGAAAAAGAGTAGAACTCCGTGAGATCTTCAATAAAGAGAAAATATTCAAGAGGCACCTGGCGGTTCAGTCAGTTAAGCATCCAACTCTTGATTTTGGCTCAGATTGTGTTCTCAGGGTCATGGAATTGAGCCCCACAGTGGGATCCATGCTCAGCACAGAATTGGCTTGATAGTCTCTCTCTCTCTCTGCCACTTGTCCCATTCATGCTCTCTCTCACTCTCTCTCTAAAATATATCTTTTTTTAAAAAAGGAAAGTATTCAAAAGAACCAATAAGAGTTGAAACATAAAATAACTGAAATAAACACACTAGAGGGAATCAGTGATTGATTGGAGGATGCAGAAGAACATATTAGCAATCTGGAAAACAGTAATGAAAAGCACATAAACTGAACAGCAAAAGAGAAGAGAATTTTTAAAGAAGAAGATAGATTAAGGGATCTCTTGAACAAACCAAGTAAACAAACATTCATATTACATGGTACCAGGAGAAGAATAAAGAGAAAAAGACATAGAAAACTTATTTGGAGAAATAACTGAAAACTGCCCCTATCCTATGAAGCAAAATAAGCATCCAAGTTCAAGAAGCACAGAGAGTTCCAAACAAGATAAACCCAAGGAGGTCCACATCATGACATGTAATAATTAAAATGTTGAAGGTTAAAGATGATCTTAAAAAGAGCAAGAAAGAAAAAGTTGCCTACAAGGGAAAAATCTATTAGGCTTTCAGCTGCTTTTTCAGCGGAAACTTTGTAGACCTGAATAGATTAGTGTGATATATTCAAAGTGCTGAAAGGAAAAAACGTACAACCAAGAATACTCTATGCAGCAAGGTTAACATTCATATTTGAAAGAGAAATAGAGTTTTTCTAGATAAATGAAAGACAAAGGAGTTTACCACCACTAAACTAACCTTACAAGAAATTTTAAAGGTACTTCTTTCAGTGGAAAAGAAATGGCCATATTAGACATTAGGCAAATATAAATAAGAATATGTAAATTTTGACAACATATGCATAAAATTTAAAAAGAAAATTAGGAGTGTTAAAGGGGTGTTAAAAGGGAAAAGAAGGGAGAAAATGGAAAGATTTTTTCCCCTTATTTTTTAGAATGTGTTTGAGCTTAAATAACCATCAAATTAATGTAGATTGCTAGAGGAGGTTATAAGAACCTCTTGGTAACCACAAACCCCAAACCTATGATAGATATACAAAAAAATAAAGAGAAACAAACAAAAAACCCCAACACTATAATACACATTAATCACAAAGAAAGAAGAACAAATAAGAACTACAAAAACAACCAGAAAACAATTTTTTAAATGGCAGTAAGAACATACCCGTCAATAATTACTTTAATGCAAATAACCTAACTGTTGCAGAATGAATATAATAGCAAGATCCAGAATGAATATGCTGCCTACCAGAGATTCACCTGAGACCCAAAGAAACATACAGAGTAAAGGTGAAGGGATGGAAGAACATCACCAGGCAAATGAAAGTGGAAAAAAAAAAAAAAAGCTGGGGAAAAACACTTATGTCAGATAAAATAGACTTTAAAACAAAGACTATAACAAGAGACAAAGAAGGACATTCCATAATGATAAAGGGGTTATTACAACAAGAGTATACAACAATTATAAATATCTATGCATCCAACACTGGAGCACCTAAATACATAAAGCAAATATTAATGGACATGAACAGAGAAACTGGTGGTAATATAGCAATAGTAGGGGACTTTAACATTCCACTTACATTAATGGATCAATCATCCAGACAGAAATCAATAAGGAAACAATGTCTTTGAATGGCACATTGAACCAGACAGATATAACAGATAATTACAGACCATCAGACCACTCTATCCAAAAAGAAAAAGAAGAGGAGGAGGAGGCAGAGGAGGAGGAGGAGGAGGAGAAGGAGGAGGAGGAAGAGGAGGAGGAGGAGGAGAAAGAAGAAGAAGAAGAAGAAGAAGAAGAAGAAGAAGAAGAAGAAAAAACATTTTTTTAAGTGCACATGGGGGATCCCTGGGTGGTGCAGCGGTTTGGCACCTGCCTTTGGCTCAGGGCGTGATCCTGGAGACCCGGGATCGAATCCCACATCGGGCTCCCAGTGCATGGAGCCTGCTTCTCCCTCTGCCTGTGTCTCTGCCTCTCTCTCTCTCTCTCTCTGTGACTCTCGTAAATAAATAATAAAAAAAAGAAAAAAAAATAAGTGCACATGGAACATTTTCTGAAACAGATCACATATAAAGCCATAAAATAGCCTCAATAAATTTAAGAATATTGAAATCATGCCATGCATCTTTTCTGACAACAATATGAAACTAAAAATAAGTCACTAGAAAAAACAAAAACAAGCGAAGGATAAACATGATACTAAACAAGAAATGGGTCAATGAAGAAATTCTTTTAAATACACGGAGATGAGAGAAAATAAAAGCAACTGTCCAAAAACTCCTGGACACAGTGAAAGCACCTCTAAGAGGGAAGTATATAGCAATACAAGCCCATCTCAAGAAACAAGAAAAAAAAATTGAGTGCCTGAGTAGCTCAGTGGATTGAGCTTCCAACTTGATTTTGGCTCAGGTCATGATCTCATAGGTCGAGACTGAGCCCCACATCAGGCTCTACACTCAGCAGAGAGTCTGCTTGAAGATTCTGTCCCTCTGATCCTCTCCCTACTTTCTCTCTAAAATAAACAAATCTTTAAAAAAAAAAAAAAAGAAACAAGAAAAAACTCAAAACTCTAACCTTACACCTAAAGAAACTAGAAAAAGAAACAACGAAGTCCATGATGAATAGAAGAAAGGAAATATTAAAGATCACAGCAGAAACAAATGACAGAGATTTTAAGAAACCAATAGTGGGACACCTGAGTAGCTCAGTGGTTGAGCATCTACCTTTGGCTCAGGTCGTGATCCCAGGTCCTGGGATTGAGTCCTGCATCAGGCTCCTGGCGGAGAGCCTGCTTCTCCCTCTGCCTGTGTGTCTGCCTCTCTCTCTGTGTCTCTCATGAATAAATAAATAAAAATCTTAAATAGTAAAAAAAGCCAATAGAACAGTTCAATGAAACCAGGAGCTGTTTCTCTAAAAAAGTATACAAAATTGACAAATCCTTACCCAGACTTATCCAGGCAAAATGAAAAAGGACTCCAAAAAATAAAATCAGAAATGAGAGAGGAGGAAGTATTAACTAACACTATAGAAATACAAAGGATTATAAGAGAATACTATGAAAAATGATATGCAATAAACTAGACAACCAAGAAGAAATAGATCAATTCCTAGAAACAAATAATTATCCAAAACTGAACCAGGAAGAAAGAGAAAATATGAACAGACCAATTACAAGAAATGAATTTGAATTACTAATAAAAAAAAAAAACCCTACCAAAAAATACAATACAGGGCCAGATGGCTTCACAGGTGAATTCTCCCATTTAAAGAAGAGTTAATACCTATTTGCAAACTATTCCAAGAACACAGAAAAGGAAAACTTCTACACACATTCTCTGAGGGCAGCATTTTCTTGACACCAAAACCAGAAAAAGACAGCATAAAAAAAGAGTACAGCGGGCCAATAGCCCTGATGAGCATAGATGCAAAAATCCTCAACAAAATATTAGCAAATGGCATACAACAATATATTGAAAAACATCATTTACCATAATCAGGTGGGATTTATTACAGAAGTACAAGGATGGTTTAGTATTCACAAATCAATCAATGTCAGACAACACATCAATAAAATGAAGGATAAAAATCCTATAACCATCTCAACAGATGCAGAAAAAGACATTTGTAAGATTCAACATCTGTTCATGGTAAAAAGTCTCAACAACATGGGTTTAGAGGGAACATATCTCAACATAATAAAGGCCATACATGAAAAACCCACATTTAACATATTCAGTGTGGGAAAACTGGGAGCTTTTCATCTAAGGTTGGGAACAAGGCAAGGATGTCCAGTCTCATCACTTTTATCCAACACTTTACTAGAAGTCCTAGCCACAGCAATCAGGCAAGAAAAAGGAATAAGGGGGCATCCATATTGGTAAAAAAAAAAAAAGTTAAGCTTTCACTGTTTCAAAGATCATGATACTATATATGGAAAATCCCATGGGCTCACCATAAAACTGCTATATGTAATAAATGAATTCAGTCAAGTGGCAGGATGCAAAATTAATACACCTAAATCAGGAGCATTTATATACACACACAAAAGTTGTAGAAGGAGAAATAAAATTTTAAAAACCACCATTTACAATTGTCCTAAAAAGAACAAAATACCTAGGAATATATTTAACCAAAGTGCTGACAGACCTGTACTCTGAAAACTTTAAAACACTGATGAAAGAAATTGAAGACAAATGGCAAGACATTCCATGCTCATGCATTGCAAGAGTAGATATTTTTTAAATGTCCATATTACCCAAAGTAATCTGCAGATTCAACACAACCCCTATCGAATTACCAACAGTATTTTTCACAAAAGTTGAACAACAACAAGCAATACTAAATTTTTTATGGAATTACAAAAGACCCCAACTAGCCAAAGCAATCCTGAGTAAGAGGAACAAAGCTGAATGTATCACAATTCTAGATTTCAAGATATGTTACAAGAATTCACATAGATCAGTGGATCAGAATAGAGATCCCAGAAATAAACCCACAATCGTATGGTCAATTTAATCGATGACAAAGGAGGCAAGAATATACAATGAGGAAAGATTATCTTTTCAATAAATGGTGCTGAAAAAATTGAACAGTTACAAGTTAAAAGAGTGAAATTGGACTACTTTATAACACCATACGCAAAAATAAACTTAAAATGGATTAAAGATCTAAATATGAAACCTGCAACCATAAAGGTCATAAGAGAGAGCACAGGCAGTAATTTTTCTGACATCAGCCATGGCGTTATTTTCTAGGTATCTTTCCTAAGGCAAGGGAAACAAAAGCAAAAATAAACTATTGGCACTACATCAAAATAAAAAGCTTTTGCATAGCAAAGGCAACCATCAAGAAAACAAAAAGACAAGCTACTGAATGAGAGAAGATATTTGCAAATGATCTGACAAAAGGTTAGTACCCAAAATATATAAAGAACTGATACAACTCCAAAATCCAAATAATCAATTTAAAAAATTGGCAGAGGACCTGAATAGACATTTTCCCAAAGAAAACATACAGATGATCAACAGACACAGGAAAAGATGTTCAACATCACTCATCATCAGGGAAACACAAATCAAAACCACAATGAGATATCACCTCACACCTGTCAGAATGGCTAAAATCAAAACCATAAGAAAAAACAGGTGTAGGTAATGATGTTGAGAAATAGAAACTCTTATGCACTGCTGATAGGAATATAAATTGGTATAGCCACTGTGGAAAATACAACAGTTTCCTTAAAAGATTAAAAATTAGAGGTACCATATATTCTGATAACTCCACTATTGGGTGTTTACCCAGGAAAAAAGGAAAAACTTGAAAAGATATATGCATCTCTATGTTGCTACAGCATTATTTACAATAGCTGAGACATGGAGGCAACCTGAATGTCCATCAGTAAACAAATGGCTGAGGAAAACGTGGTATATGTACGTTTATAATAGAATATTATACAGCCATAAAAAACGATAAGATCGTGCCATTTGAGACGATATGTATGGACATAGTGGGTTTTACACTAAGTGAAATAAGTCAGACTAAAAATAAAAAAGATAAATACCATATGATTCCACTCATAAGTGGAATCTAAAAAGATGAACAAACAAAAAGCAGAACCAGAACTACAAATACAGAGAATTGACGATTACCAGAGGGGAGGGAGATTAGGCAAAATAGGTGAAAGAGAGAGGGAGATACAGGCCTCCAGTTATGGAATGAGTAAGTCATGGGGATAAAAAACAGAGCATAAGGAGTACAGTCGATGATATTGTAATAGTGATATAACGGGACAGATGATAGCTACACTTGTGGTGAACATAGACTAATGTATAAACTTGTCAAATCACTAAGTGGTACACCTGAAACTCATGTCACATTGTGTGTCAACTATACTGAATTTTTTCTAAAAAAAAGAGAAAAAAGAAATGAGCATTCAAGTTTAAAATTGTATCACAATATAGTTGAGAGCACTCAAGTTCTGGTAAATGTTTGGAATAAGAATTTTAACACAATGTTTATACAGTTTACTTTCAAGGTATATACAGGTAAAAGTGCTTTAAATCTTACATATGCATTGGTAAAATTCTCCATTTTTAAATGGAAAGGTATAATATAAATATTTGTTTTGACAGTGTTATGATGATAAAACAAAAAAATTGTCCTTTGATATACATAGCCTATAATTCCCAAACTAAAATTTAATTATAACTATGGGTTGTAAAAATGCTGTTAGGAATATGGCATATTTGGAGTGCCTGGATGGCTCAGTCAGTTAAGCTTTTGACTCTTGATTTTGGCTCAGGTTATGATCTCCAGGTCCTAAGATTAAGCCCTTCTATGGGTTCTGCACTCAACATGAAGTCTGCTTCTGCTTCTCCCTCCCCTCCCCTTCACTTCCTCCCCCTGCCTCCGCCACTGCGACTCAGGCATTCTCTAAAATGAATAAAGTCTTTTAAAAAAAAGAAGACGGTATATTCTTCAAAAGAGTATCTTTAGAAATTTGTTTGAGTAGTTTGCTAATTCTTTTTCTTTTGCAAGGTATGTATTAATTCTCTTTAAGTAAAGACAATCCACTTTTTTCCAGGATCCACTTTGCCAAAGACTCTTGAACAATTCTACCTTAGAAAACTAATGGGGCTCTGAGGCCAGTTTCTAGATGATAATGTGTCCTTTTTTGTGAACATGTATATCTGAAGAACTGCTACTTAGCATGAACCAGAAACATCATATTATTCTATTCTCTCTAGGTTATTTTATGTATGTTTTGACAAGAGCACAGAGTAGATAGCATGTTCCTTAGTTTTGTGAATTACAGTCTGATAATTCTTTTTCATCCTTATCCTGTTGTAAGAGCTCTGTTAGAGAATATATGAGGCTAGCCTCTCAAAATGTGAAAGAATAAGTGGAATTTTGAATCCACCGCAATCACTCACCTTGTATAAAGAGGGAAGCAGGGTACCTATAGAGGGAGAAGCAGGGATGACCAGAATAGTTTCCATGGAGGAGCATCTTTCTCTCTCCCCCTCCTAAAAGTAGGCTGGAGGTGAGTAGTTCGGAGGTTTGGAGAGGGTCTCACATATACACTAGAAATTTGAAAGAGTGTCACCTTTAAGGAAAGAAATCTTACCATAAAGAAAATAGTACAGGTAATATCTATTACTTATTAGATCAAAAATAAAGGGAATTGACTGAAAAGCCATGCAAAGAGAACTAAATAAATATCATTACAATAATACAAAAACATAACAACAGCATTAATAGCCCATTCAAGTATCACTTGAGTAATAATACAGACCAGGAACAGTGCTAAATACTCTTACACAATATCTCACTGAATTTTTACTGAATTCTCCCAGATAGGTATATTCTTCAGATTTTATAGCTGAAAGAATTAAAACTTAAAATAGTTTGCTCATTATTATACAGTTATTTAATGTCAGGGCATGGAAATCTTAAGCACCAGAAAATATCACAACTAGCTGTTAAGAACAGTTTAACTTGACAGCTTCAGTATGACTAGTTGAACAGATAATCTTCGAGCTGAAAGGCACCAGAGACAAATCTGTTTGGAGAACAAGTGGCACTGTCAATCCAGCCCGTAGCACCAGGGATACAACCCCTGCTTTTACTGCCGTTGTAGTGAGGGAGAGCCTGTGCCATGGTATTCTGGGGAGCTTATTGAGAAAAGTGTAAGAAAGACATATTGTAAGATTTGGGTTTTGTGTTAGGTGATTCGGAAAAGAGTTTTAAAAAGCAGGGTTTTGATCTGGCTTGGGTGGTATCAGAAAGTGGAGAATAGTTCTATGATTGGGTATCTTAATAAATCTTATCTGGAAGGTAGGAAGAATGATGCTAAAGCCTTAATAGAAAAAGAAATTGCATTCATATTAGCTGGCATATTGGGATGTTTGACAATATTTATGTTTTTGTGATGTGGACATGTTTTTGTGGTTTGGATAACATTTATGTCTTTGTGTTCAGGCATGATTACACAATGATCTTGTTTTGACCTTTTCTGATGTCAGTGTTCTAGGAAAAGTTGTACGTCCAACAGAAGACTACCGAGATCTAGCTGTGAGTGTCAGGCAGCTACTGGATGTCAGGGCAAGTTTTCTTTCTAGTACTGACAAGTAATTTCTCCATGTGTCTGTGTTTTCTATCTAATCTTTGCATGGGTTCCTTTTATTTCCTTTCATTTACTTAGGCAATAGTAAGAAATTGAATGTATGCCTCTATAATGCCAAAATACACCTTTTTAACAAAAATATCAAATTTTCTTCTAAATAAAGTGCTACTCAACAACAACATATTTGTCCTTGGCATTTGTTTTAATTTTCATCTATAAAATACTGTTTTGAAATTGTGTGTGAAAATTAATTTAAAGATAATCTATTATAATGTAGCAGCTGGAAGACTGAAAATTATTTTCTTACTTTCCAGTTCTTTTTTATAATCTACTGAAATAACATTGAAAAGGCAGAAATATAGAATATATGAAGATATAGGATTTCCTACATTTAAAACTTAATATGTCTTTTATAAAATATGATTGTCTTAAATTACAATTTGGAAAATGAAAATTCCCTTACTCCTATTCTATAGAGAAAATCAGTATTAATAAATATTTTGTTGAATATATACTATACATATGTATATTTTTTATCTACCAATATAAAAGGAATCATACAATCCACACTACTATATATCATTTTACACATAAATTTACTATATACAATGAAATACTATTTTGATACATTATAGATTATTGACCAAATTTCGTATTGATTAGATTTAATTAGATATTTTGGCCAATTTTCACTAACAAAGGTAGTGCTTTACTGATTATGTATACATCTTTGAATTTTTGCCTAATTACTTTTTAGAAGTCAAATTGCTGGATCACAGCAATTATATTTTGGAATTTACTGTCAGATCTCACCCTAGAAAGGTCAGACATGTGAGACTGCTTATATCTTCATATACAAGTCTTTGTAAGTATATTTCTAAGTACTAATATTTGTGAATATTTGGGTACCAAAAAATCCAAATGGCCAATGGGCACATACATTCTCATCTGCTGATTTTGCTTTTGTAAGGAAAAACTTGTTGAGAAAGGAACAATAGTAGGTATAGGGCTGTCCGTCTCTTCTCCCATCTTGGTCTTATTGCTTCCTCATAGTCCAAGGTGATGGTCAGTAACATGGCAGGAAAGAATATCAACTCAGGGAGAGATACTCTGACCCATGGACTATGTGGCCATGAGTTTTTAATTAGGAGAAGCATTAACCCCTCTGGTGGAATCAGGGACTGAGCTACAGTAGCCATATGATATGTCAGAATCTTAACACCAGTCCTATCCTGCCTCTTTGTGACGTACTCATGTGTCTGGGGTCAAAGCTTTGCATTACAGGTAGCTACTAAATCAAGATTCTGGCAGGATTTGCCACATCAGCCTTTATGGCTGTGTAAGTACCAGTCCTTGCCCTGGTATGTAGGACTAGGGTCCATTTCCTCAGGTTAATCAGGATTGATTGATTTAAGCATTGGACGATACCCATTTTTCCATGAAGCTTTGCAGGAATGGCTGGAGATTGACTTTTTCTGGATAGCTAGGATGCATACAACAATCTGGGACAAATTAACTCTTACCTTCAATATTGTCAATGATAAATAACATCTCATTATTAAAATGTCCATTCCTTTGATCTGTAGTTATTTGATCACATATTTATTTTTTGAAGATTTATTTATTTATTTTAGAGAGAAGGAAGGAGGATGAGACAGAGAGAGAGAGAACAGGGAGAGAGTTTGTGTGTGTGTGTGTGTGTACACACATGTACAAGCACGGGAGGGGCAAAAGGAGGGGGAGCAAATCTTGGGCAGAACCCCCTCTGAGTATGAAGCCCACTTCAGGGCTCCATCTCATGACCCTAAGAACATGACCTGAGCCAAAACCAGGAGTCAGATGTTCAATCAACTGAGCCACCAGGCACATATATTTAAATCACTATCTGATTGCATTGCTCCTTTGCTTCTTTTCCCTCTTACTGCCTGTAGTCCAGGCCACTATCCTGCAATAATCTCCTACCCAGCCACCCTACTTTTATTATTATAACTTTACCTGTACTTCCATTTCTAGAGAGTAACTTTTTGTCTTCTGATCCTCAGGGTTTCTCTACTTCAGCACTATTGCCATTCTAAACAGCAAGACTCTGTTGTTGATGGCTGTCCTGTGCATTGTAGGATGTTTGACAGCATCTCTTACCTCTACGTACTACTGTCAATATCAAACCCTCAGTTGTGACAACCTTCAACTTTACAGACATTGCCAAATATTCTGGGGGCGGGGGGCAAAATCACCCCTGATTGAGAACTACTACTCAGGGCTTTCTCTTTTACACTCTCATAAAATCCACGTTCTTTATCAACCTGCCTTGATCACAAATCCCTTCATTCTATCCTTATCCATTCTTCTCTAGCACCCTTGGCCTCCTTGATTTTCTATGAATGCATTAATCTCTTCTTTTTCAAGGCCTTTATGCTTGCTCTTCCATGTGCCTTAGATTCTGTTCCACCAAATCTATTCATAGTTCACTTGCACTTCAGCAGTCTCTGCTAAAATGTCAACAGAGATGTTTTCCCTGCTCAGTCTGTATAAAAGGCCATTCTTTATCCCTGATTTTTAATGTAATTGTCCCTGTCTGCCATTTTATTATATAAATCTGTTTATCATTTGTCTCTCTCATGAAAAGGTAAACTCCATAAGAAATGTGATCTTCTTTCTGCCTATTCAACCATAATGTAGCACCTGGTAGCTATTGAGTAAGTAGTTATAGAATCAATAAAAGGAACAAAGTAGATAGGCAATGAATTCTTTTTTATATTACCCACTCCAAAAGGAAGAACTGACAAAAAATATTAGTTACAAACTAAGTAGTTCATAATAATAAAATCAGCTCTCCTTACCCCTCAGCTAATCCTAATGCCAAAATACTCTTGCCAGTCTATCTTTTCTGATCATAAAATTGTATTTCAATGGAGACCTTCAGTTAGTTATAAATGCTTATATTTCTGGCATATGCAGTAAGAGCAAGGAAGAAGTAGGTTTGCAAACTGAAGTAGACAATAGCATTTCATTGTTAATCTGTTACTGACAGAAAGTTTCTATGACAATTTATTAAAACCTGCAGAATATTACATTGCATTCAAATACAGTTATGATTACTCATTAAAAGAGTTTAGCATAATCATTTCCTCCTGTTTATCCTCCTTTTTAAATGATTCAATCCTATCTAAAATTATGATACATGAAATTCTATAAAAATTCATTTTATGGCACTAACTACCAATGATTAGCACAATGTCTTATTCTTGCTCATGAGAATAGTTGGTCATTTTTTCATTAAAAATAAAATATTGCAACCAAATTTATTTTATGAATAAATTTTTTCATTGAAAGTCACCTTTCTATGCTCTTCAGGATAGTAACTTATGCACTGAAAAGAAAAAAAATTAATTTAACACAGGTAAGCTATAATAGTCAATATTCAGATTCAAAATTTGATTAGCTCTAAATTTATATGCTTCTCAATGAAGTAAAGAAACCCAATATATTCTATATTAGCACTCTTTTAAAAATGCTATTTTCTATGATCAAATAATACAAAATAATTGGAAATTTATAAATCATACTTTCTTCCACTTCACAATAAATCTTAGTGTGACTTATACATAACAATGTGACATTTTACACCTCCTGATGTGATTTGTAAGAAATACAGGTCACTGATATGGTATATTCTTGCTTAAAATGTATGGACCTAATCGAATCATGATGGGTTATCCAACCAATCCAGAATTTGGCACATTTTACAACAGAACTTGCCTGGATCTTTTAAAATAATACTATGAAAAACAGAACAAAATTTAAAGAGTAGACTGGAGCTTTTCTACTGTTTTACAGTAAAAGAAATTAGAGACCTAGATAACTTCTGTTAGAGCTCATGGATCTTATTACCTAAAACAAATAAAGGAATGAATGAATGATAGATGATCAAATAACTATGAAAATCTATATCTTGTGCAATTGGAGAAGTTAATGAGCTGTATGAATTATATATGTTATGATATTCTTGTATTATTGATAATTAGGTTAATTAGAAGACTGCTACATTCTTTGAGGATGAATGTTTTAAGATGAAGTGTCATGATGTCAGTGACTCAAGTTCAAACGATTCAACCAAAAATAGTAAAGAGTGTGTATATGCAGAGAAAAGCAAAAGAGTGGCAAACCTGGTAAACTATACGTGAATTTATGTGAAGGATATGCATATATTTTTTAAGTCTTTCAATTTCTCTGTAGATTTGAAAATTTAACAATAAAAACATTAGGCAGCACTAAGCTATTTTTTTAAAAAATAGCACTATCATTCATTTTTGTACATCTCCAAATGTTATATAGTACAATTTTTCCCCTTAAAATTACCTTCTTTTTCAATCTCTTCCAAAGACAGAATATTAGCCTTAATTTTATCTGAGTGACTCCATTCATATGACAACTGAACTAGGACAATTTGTAGTTGTCTTTATCCATGCCTATGATTGATAAAAATATCGAAAGGAGCCCAATGGAAAATATGCCTCTGAGTTTTAAGATTATAGATTTGTACTATTATGTGACAAAGAAAAATAAGCTATTGGGAATTCCACTGTGCTATTTAGCTCTAATCTTAAAGGTGTGACTGAATTCTTTCCAAAAGAGCTCCCATTTAACACCCAAACACGATTTACTATGTTACTGACAGCTTGAAAGTATAATTTTTGCTTATGCACAATATATAGGAATATGATATGTATTTTGTAAACTAATACAAAGACAAAACAGTTAAGTTTATTCACTTATTTAAAAATTCTTCATGGAATTGCCTAGGTGGCTCATTTGGTGAAGCGGCTGCCCTCAGCTTGGGTCATGACTTCAGAGTCCTGGGATCCAGCCCCGCATTGAGCTCCCTGCTCAGTGGGGAGTTTGCTTCTCCTTTTCTCTCCCCTCTGGCTTGTGCTCTCTCTCTCTCTCTCTCTCTCTCTCTCTCTCTCTCCTCTCCCTCTCTCTCTCTCTGAAATAAACACCCAAAGAGTATGCATGATTTTTAAGTAGGAAAACTTTTCAGGGGTCCAGCTAGAAAGTAGAAGATCGGGGAGAAGAAATACGCCTTTATCCTACTTGAATACAGGTATAACTTATTAAAAACTCAACTAAGAAGCAACTTTATTATCCATAATTTGACATAATCAAACTTCACAAATTAAATTGGTTGGGCCTATTCTTTTTTTCAGACAAGGTTAAAAACACAGCGTAGACTTCTGCATTGGCTCATAAGGAAAGAACAGAGTCAGGAATTTTGTTACCACTAAAAAACTAGAAAACTACACAAAATATATGGGGAAAAAATGTTTTCTGATACTGAATAACAGGTAGTACAGGGCAGTGATCCCCAAGAGATGAAAAAGTATAAATGAGATGAATCCTATTATTCCTCTTTTCTATTTACATGTGGTTTCTGGACTTAGTTCAGGGAGGGGCACTTCAAGCAGAGCATGGCATTTCTGTTGAGGAGAAAGATGATGTTCAAATAGGTCAAAGCAAGTGGAATATACTTAAGAAGGAAGACATAAAAATGACCTAAAATGGACTTGAAAGAGCTAAAAAGTACAACATCCAAATTAAAAATTTACCAGATGATATCGACACATTAGATACTCCAGAAGAAAAGATGAGTGAACATGAGCAAGTAACAATACCATTAGCAACATGAAGTTCAAAGAAGCAGCTTACTGAAAAATAAGCAGTATTTCACTAACATGTGAAAAATAGTAAAAGGTCAAATACATGTATGTGAAATCTTTAAAGGGGAAGGGCCAGAAATAATATTTGAAAAAATAATGATCAGAAGCTTTATGAATTTAATAAAAGCTGTAAACCCAAGAGGTCCAAGAAAGTCAACAAACTCCAATCAGTATAGACACAATAAAACCACAAGAGGAACATTATTACCAAATTACTAAAAACCAATGGCAAAAAAATGATATTAAAAACATAAATGCAGGGAAAATAATAAGAATGATCATGTGAGAAACAATGTAATTCAGAAGACAATGTATTAACATCCTTAACATACTGAAAAGGTGGGAGAGGAATCTGTCAATCTAGAATTATTTATCTAAAAATGAAAGAAAATAAAGATGTTTCAGACAAAAATAGAAATTCATTAATAGAAGAACTGCATCATAAGAAATGTTGAAGGAAGTTAGAACTATGCTAGCCCATAAAACAAGCCTTGATACATTTAGAACAATTGATTCATACAAATCTGGCTAGAATGGAATTATGTTACAAATAACTGAACATGATCCAAAATATTTCCCAAATATCTGGAAGTAAACAATACATTAGTGAAAGAAGGAATCACAAGGGGAATTAGAAAATATTCCTAAATAAATAATGATAAAAACACCACATAATTATGGTTGTAGGATATAGCTATAAATGTATAGAGCTAAAAATATAGCTCTGAATATTTATATTAGAAAAGAAAATTTAAAATCAATTATCTAAGTTTCCAGCATTAAGAAGGTAAGAAAAATAAAATCATATATATCCTAAGAACCAAAAGAGAAGAAACAATAAAGATTAGAAATCAATGAAACAGTAAATGGACAAAGAACAGAGAAAGTAGATTAAACCATGTATTAATTTTCTGCTGCCATACTTCGTGATTGACTTCCTCTGTTTTCAGAGTCAATAACAGAGTGTCAGTTCCTCCCATTTCCTCTTTTTGAACTTATGTAGTCACATCTGACTCAGCTGCAAGTTTCTCTACTTTTAAAGATTCATATCATTACCTTGAGTCCACTCAGATAATTCAGAATAATCTCCTATCTCAAGATCCTTAACCCTAATCACATCAGTAAAGCTCTTTTGCTATTGAAATAACGTACTAGTTCCTGGGATTTGGAGGTGGACATCTTTTGGGTACAAACTACTCTGCTACTAAAGTAGCAGAAAGCTAAGAAAAGAAAAAATATAATCCAAATATCATTTATTCTATAATTAGTAGATGGCTACAGTTAATAGATTTTATTCTGACATTTTTATATAAATATTTAGAGTTAGATAATAAGAGTTATATGCTAAATTAACAATACATGATAACCATTTCCATGTCATTAAAATTATGAAAAAAATTAACGCAGAAAACTCCAGCTAGAGATGCACAAAAATCCTTTTAAGCATTATTCTCTTTTTGGACATTTAGAATGTTTGCCTATTTCCAACACCATAAATAATGATGTGGCATACTTCATTATTCATCAATGTTTGACTAGATCTTTGAATTTTGTCCCACAGTAGATTTCTAGAAGTGACATTGTAGTTTAAGTGGCATATACATATTGTGAACTGTGAAACAAACTTTTATCATGTATGGTGGATGCTGTTGGTTCTCCGGGTCTCCTTTACAAGTAGACATGCATCGCTCAGCTGGCAACTGTTTACAGCTGCTTCCTCTCTAAAGAATTGCCTCTACTCAAAAAAAAAAAAAAAAAAAAAGAATTGCTCTCTCCTAAAACTGAGGGGTTATGCCACACCTCCAGGGGCAGTCACCTGCCAGTGACTGATGGATCTGGATATGTCAGCCCACTTGCCTCTAGGTGGGCTCAACTCTGTGAGGCTGTTTTAATTCTAGAGTTCCCTATGGAACCAGATCAAAACAAGGCTTAAATGGATTACAACCTTGCTTAGTTCTCTCTCATTTTATATCATGCTTCCCTTCCTTCTCTTTTCCTAAAAGTCTTCCCTCAATAAATCATATTCACAAGAATCCTTTTTCTCAGGTTCTGATTCTATTTAACCTTCTCCAGATTGAATGGTGTCCCTCCAAAATTCATGTTAAATTCCTAAACCCCAATGTGGCTGTATTTTGAGATATAGCCTTTAAAGAGGAAATTAGATGTTAATTAAACAATGTCAAAGCGTGGGACCCTAACGTAATAGGACTGGTGTCCTTATAAGAAAATGAAGAGACACCAGGGGTACACATGTGAAGACTCCATGAGAGGCTGGTTGCTTGCAAGCCAAGGAGACTTCATCAGAAAACTACCCTGCTAGCAGTTTGATATTGAACTTCCAGGTGTTTTTTAAACCACCCTTTCTGTAGTATTCTGTGATGCTGACCCTAGTAGACTAATACACAGACCTAAGACAGTTCATATCAACAGTGGTGCCAGCAAGATCTCAATAAAAATGGATTCTAGAGGTAGATCACTCCCCAAAACCCTATCTCTGGTGAGAAGAGGATTATTTATAGTCCCTAGCATGCTGGGGGGAAAAGGGGACTATAAGGATTATAGATTTAAATCGCTGTTAAATGTAATTATTCATTAAAGGCAGAAAGTGATAAACCTTATAATAAAAAAAAAATCAAATATGAAACTGAGATGGCCATCTCAGAAGTATTTAAGAGACATTTATCTCCTATAGCTAGAGGGTAGTTGAAGAGCTCAAGGCCAGAATATAACGGTAGCAGAACTTCAGAGAATGCTTAAATTCTCAGCCCAGGCAAGACTCTTAAAGCCAAAGTCAGGACCCTGATATAGAGTGAATAGGACCCAGAGACTTAGATTGGGCTTTTCAGGGTAGATACATTTGAGAACTATAAATCCTCAGATTTCTCTACATCCTCAAAGCCTACAGTAGTGGTCCACTGCCTCCTGTGCTCCCTTCCTATTTACCTTGCTTTAAAAATTCTAAGAGGCCTCAAATTATGCAGATGTCTTATAATGAATGTTTTCCCCTCTGATGGGTTCCTATGTCCCACTCTAGCCAGCAGATTATATAGACAGAGCCAAATATCTGTTATCACACTGATAGGAAAATGTTGAGCCTCTAATGTAGGAAAATACTTGGATAGCAAAGAAGCTACTGAACCTGGCTACTTTATGCCAGCAGGAAGTGAAAGAGTATCTGCAAGGGAATCCCGAGAGTTCTGGATTCAGAGGATGGAATATAGATATGAACAAGGGAGAATTTATTGATACAGAACAGTCTTGTAAGAAACTGAGTTTAGTACCTGGTAAGAACTCCAGGCACAGATCTAATGCACTGATAGAATGACCCTTAGAACCTTGGAAAAGTCATGATACCAGAACGGCTGTGACAGACTATGGAAAAAGGGACCAAAATCTTAGAAGTCCACACACTAGAACAAATGGACTCTCTAACATCAGATATCCACCAGCCTACTATGTTCTTCAGGAGAATTAGTTCATTTATCAAGACAATAGGAAATGCAGTGTTGAGGGAGCCCTGGCATCACTGCAAAGCTCAGAGGTGGCTATCCTATGTAGGTCAAAGTTAATGATTTGCATTTTTTTTTTCAAAAACCCGGCTCCCAAGTCATCTAGGATTTTGACAGAAGCAGGATGAGCATATTGGGCAGCAAGACTGGAATGGCATTTGGGGTGCTGATCTATGGAGATAATTGATAGAGCAAAGTGTTCACAGTAGCAAAGTAGATGAATATCCAGTAAGAATATTGTTTAATAAATATGTCTAAAAGATTGAGGTTTGCTGCCCCATGGAAAGCCTTTTGCCTACCTAGGGGGGCACTTGACGGGATGAACACTGGGTGTTATACTATATGTTGACAAATTGAACTCCAATAAAAAAAATATACATTAAAAAAAGAGAACCCTTTGCCTACTTTCCAGATCTAAACTAGGTTTGAAGGAAAGGTCAGGCACCCGTGGAAGAGTCTGCAAAACTACTATCATGTATATAGTATTGATTCCTACATTTCTCCTCTGAAAGGATCTATGGCCCATCATGTAACTAGAGGACTGTTGGACACAATGATGCTGATCCCCAGGAACATAAAGTGCATGAGGATATGGGGTCAGGTGGAACCATGACCCAGGTTTGTCTCCAAGCGGTTCCACTAAGTTCATGGACCTACCAAGGGCTCAGTTCTCAAAAGTATAATTGGAATGGTCATAGTTAATACTCATCAGGACCCTCACACGGATTCCTTACTTTATAAAATAAGAGCTATTTTACTTTACTGGCAGAAATGGTGGCTATCTCTGAAGTAGAATATTTACCCGGATTTTAGATAAGCTGCATAAATAAATCTCTGCTCAAGTGTAAACTAATTCTGCTGTTTTCTTTTTAATTGAACTAAACTATTCCTTGATATTTCTGTTCAATTTATCATGCTTGCCAAAATTTAAGTAATTTCGTATTTGGTTAATAGCCATCTTTCAAATAAATAGGCATTCATTTTCATCTTAGTGGGTCTATGCTTTAGTATTTTCTCAGGGGGTGATCTAGTTTGTATAAGTTGACCTAACGTGTAAAGATAATAATGTGCTTTGAGGTAGAATTGTCCCCAGTCTACTCTTATCAGGTCTGTGGAGAGTAAGGAGGCTTGGGGGGTCTGAATAGGGTCATCTCCTCTTAAAACATAGGGTTTCTGTTTCTTGAGCCTTGCAGTATAGTTTCAACCTCATCATAGAATGGAGGATAAGAGGGATAAATGTAGACAAAGGAAGTAAGACTAAAGAGAAAGGTGGAGATGGTTAGAGAGAGTTGAACAGGTGATACCCAACTTGTCTTCATAAACTCATATGAAAGTTTGGAGCTCTGGCTTTTACAACTGGAAATAAACTGTGTCAAGCAGTTTACTCAAGGTCATGATCCACCCCACCGCTCCTGAACTCTTGGTTTCTACAGTCTACCCCTCAGCTATGTGTGTCTGTCTTGAAATTCATAATCCTCTCAAGCCTTCTAGAGAGATTGAGGACTTGGATAAAATCATTACAAGAATAACATAAGCCTGTGGCTATAGAGTTTTTGTTTCCCTAAAAATATTCTGGAAACTTAGCCACTCAAGTGGGCTGCTGAGAGAGAGTTGGAGACAGCAGTGTTTGTCTAACTATGCTCCAGACCTGTCTTCTGAATCATTTCCCCCTCTCCACTCCCCATTTAATGTTGAAGCACATTATGACAATGCCTTGTGACGCAATCATCTGGAGTATTCTCAAGAAAAATCGCTCAATGATCCAGGAAGATCTGTTATGGTACTGAACATGATATTCAAAGATGTGAAGTCACAACCAAAAAGGTTGCATCAGAGCAAGAAAGTCAGCACCCATCTACATTTTTCCAGTGTATCTTCCTGTGCTCTGACATAAATTACTGTAGGAAAAAAAAAAAAAAGATGCCTCATGGAAAATGACAATGGACTACTGCAAATTTAACCAAGCCATACCTCAAGCTGTAGCTGCTGGGGCGATATGGTGCATTTATTAGTGCTTATTTACATACCTTCAGGGACATAGTACTCAATTACTGATCTGGTTAAACACATTCTTTTCTAAACTTACCAAAAAGGAAACTCAAAGGTAGTTTTTATCAACATGGCTGAGCAAACACATATTCAGGGGCTGGCTCCAGGACTACGTTAATTCTACAGGTTTTTATCACAGTATAGTTCTTTTTTTTTTAAGATTTTATTTATTTATTCACGAGAGATACCGAGAGGGAGAGAGGTAGGACACAGGCAGAGGTAGAAGCAGGCTCCATGGAGGGAGCCCGATGTGGGACTCCATCCTGGGACTCCAGGATCAGGCCCTGGGCGGTAGGCGCGCTGAGCCACCCGGGTGGTCCCCACAGTATATTTCTAATGGGACTGAACTATCTGGGAAGTCTTCAGGATGTGATATCGTCCCCCTATATTGATATTATGCTTATTTGGAGTTTTGGAAAGTCATCTACTTCTAGAGCCCATTTTTACTGAGATTTCTGACACAACTCTTAGATCACTATGAGTCTCCTAGGGCTGTCTTAACAGAACAAAATTTCAGGAATTTATGAAGTCGAATGACTGGATGGAAATTCATTAATTACCTACAAAATATTTAAATAGGAACTAAACATTGCTTCTTTTTTATTCCTAGAATGAGAATTAGTTGTTCTTAATCTCTACAAAATATATGTTATCTAGACAGTAAATGGTATGGCCAAACTGAAATTTCTCAATACACTAATTCACGTATTAACCAGTCTGCTTTTTCCTCAAATAATAGTTTTAACTAGAAATCAGCGTCAAATGTGTTTATTTAACCAGAGCATGCCAATCCCATGCAGACAAATGCCCTAAAACTGCTGTTTCTGTTCTTGAACAGGTTGTATTGTTCTCAAAGAAAGAAACAATGAGAAAGAAAATTAATTAAAATACCAAATATTTCAAGGAAGCAGGAAGAACCAAAAAACTCTTTTAACAAGCTTACCCTTTTAAAATAATGGAGCACTTAAAATTCTTACATGGGATTGGCTGGACCCAACTCTGCAAACTTCTTCTCACTTTTCTCTTTCAACAAGCCTACAACACAATTTTCTCAGCCTAACTTAAATGAGAGATGGTCTAAAACTAGACTTTAAATATAGTCATTATCAGTTTATTTAAGATTACATTATCATCAAGGCTGAAAGCTAGGAAGTAGGTGCCCTACGCATCATTGCATGCAATAAGTAAGTTAATACATCACTGGTTTTGGTGTTAGCAACTTTCTTTCCCTTTCTTACCTCATTGCTTTTTTATTTAAATTATGTCTCTTATTCATTCATTTACTTGTAATTCCAGAAAGATTTGTCCAACAACACTTATTGTATGCCAAGCACAGTGATTGGCCCTGAGGACAGAGGAAAGAAGATTCTCAAAGGACTCACAATATTGGCTTTTAAGAGAATATTTTCGAAAACAATGATAGTGTTTTTATAGATCACACAGTGTAAACATTCCCAGAGGACAAGTGCTTTTCTACTGAATGAAAAACACTTACCTACTGTTGCTGAAAAAATGTTTATCAAGAGAGGGCAGCTGACTGTCCAGCCCTAAAGATTACCTTGAATTTACAAAGGTCTAGATTACAGCTCTCAACTTCATGGGCTGATAAAGACAATACTGTTACTACTCTAAACTTAAGAAATGTCAAGGATGCCAACGGTGTCCAAGGAAGCAGGTATATGAATTGAAATGTAAACTTATTCCATCACAGTGAGAAACTAAACTTTTAGGCAGATAGAACAGCTGTGACAGTTGACATATACTATGTGGGAAGCCACATTATCACAAAGCGAGTTGACAAAGCAGTTGACACCCTGTCCTTCTGACTCAATCATCACAAATATTGTTCTCTGTTCCTGCATTTTCTAAAGCTTTCATCACTGGCCCTGCCTTATTTTTCATTCAGATACAGATATTGCAATACTATGAGTGAGGTTACTCTCTAGTTCTCATTGGCTGGGAGATCATTTAAGAAGAAATTATAGGGATGCCTGGGTGGCTCAGTGGTTTATCGCCTGCCTTCTGCTCAGGGCATGATCTTGGAGTCCCGGGATTGAGTCCCACGTCGGGCTCCCTGCATGGAGCCTGCTTCTCCCTCTGTCTATGTCTCTGCTCCTCTCTCTTTGTGTCTCTCATGAATAAATAAATAAAATATTTAAAAAAAAGAAGAAATTAAAAATTTTATTAACTCTAAGAACTAATTCCTTTTATTTCCAAAGCTTTCTTCTCAGATCCCAGTCAAATATATCCCAGTAATCCCTATTTTAGAGATATTTAAGGGAAAATAGAGAAGAAATACATATCATGAGAATCTACTTGAATTAAGATTGACTTAAACTAACCATAAAAAGTTCTAATTCTTTAATCTATGCATGTAGTAATGGTCATGCCTCTTTTTCCTATTAATTCTCTAAATTCATTTAAAAATAAATCTCTTAACTGTGTATGTAGCATCTTTAAAGGTATTTTCTCCCCAGAACTGCCTTTGACTTCCCATCACGGCAAAAATCTTCTCATTCATTTTCCTGTGGCATAGTTAAGGAGAAAAATATCTGTTCTCAATGGAAATCTAAGAATTCTACTTGTAGGAACAAAACTGTTTATTTTTGCAGCAACCTAACATTACATTCCTTCAGGGGAAATTAAGCACAGTGGAAAACCTCAGTGTATTTCAAGCCCAAGAAAATAAATCCGTTTCTAAAGCTGCATAAAACTAATATTTTCAATTTGAGTATGAGTAAGGGGAGGGGCAGAGGAAGATGGAGAGAGAGAACCTCAAGCAGGCTCCATGCCCAATGTGGAGCCCAACACAGGGCTCATATTCAAGACCTTAAGATCGTGACCTGAGCTGAAATTAAGAATCTGACACAACTGATTGAGCCACCCACATGCCCAACTGTAGCTGGACATATTAATATCATTTGAAATTAGCAAATTTCCTGCCTTCAATGCAGAGCATTTTAACTCCTCTTACTATTAAGAATATCCAAAAGTATATTACTTGAATTTTTGCTTTAACTTTTTAAATAAAAGATTAAATTGCCTTAGCAAATGAATGGTAATTATAGCTTAATATTACTGTATTTTAAAATACTACCTTTGGGGAGTAGAAGAGATCGGAGGAGATTAGTTATGATTCTTTTGCCTCCAAAGGTGCTATGTCACTGATTCAGTTTATAATTTTGTTGTTATATTAATCATAATTTGCTATTCCCAGCTCTTACGCTTCTGAAAATACTTATAAAAATTTCAATTTAGTCAACTTCACAAAGATTTCTTCATCATCATAAAGTATGTATGTGTGTTCAGGTTTATGGTTGGATGTAGCAGAATAGCTCATAATCAGAGTTGCATAACTTGGATTTCCTGAAACCCCAATTTTTAACAGATATACATTACTGTTATAAAAATTCTCACTCTATCTACCAATGAAATTTAATATCCAAATCAAATAATGTACTGCATATCTACACCTGTTCTATATATTATACATAAGGTTTCTTTTATCAGATATTATTTTTTAAAATTATTCTTCCTGCCGTGAGATTACTCCTTTCATTCACAACATTGCCTGATGCAGGAAGAAAAGGACAAAACTATAGATTCTGTATTTCTATAAACTATCTGTTGTTCTTTGCATTCTCTCCTATCCCTCCTGGAAATGAGGGAGACAATTGTTGCTGGATTGCCCGTTATTTCTTGCCCTATATAATACGTCAAGTCATGGATATCTTGATCATTGAATTTACTCTTGGTAATAACAAGAAAAGAGCAACAAGATTATAAATTATAATGAAAATGTGACCAGGAATGAAATTTATTTTTGATAATTTTTAGTTGTATTTGCCAATAAATTTTATTGTATTTGGTATAAAGCACTTAAAGAGATTTCATAAACTATTTTAACATTAATATTTAACATATTAATATTCTCTTTATAAGATTTCTTGGAATGATTAAAAGTATTAATTCTCTAATACTAAACTCATATAACTAGATCTAATATTAATGATGATAGATACTACTGTGTAATAGTGCTTATTTTCTTTTGACAAAAGGACTTTGGAGGTTTTAAATAAAGTTTTTCCCTCTCTATTCAACATTACCTTGTATAATGGTAAGTTTTCTTTATTATATAGAAATGCTCTGGCCATTTCCTGTGTTTAGTAACTTTCCCAACACAATGTTGAAATAGCACAAAGGTAGAAGACTGACACTACCCAACTGCAAAATTTACTATAAAACTAAAGTGATAAAAGTGTGGTATTATTGAAAGAACAGACAAAAAGAACAGTAGAACAGAAAGCCCAGAAATAGAACCACATAAATACAGATCATTCATCTTTGACAAAAGAGCAAAGATATTACAATGAAGAGACGGTCCTTTCAATAAATGATGTTGGAACTGGATATCTACAAGCAATATATGACCTATAGGCCTCACAAAAATTAATTCAAAAGGGACCATAGTTCTAAATGTTAAAATGCAAAACTATAGAGCTTCTAGAAGAAAATCTAAACAAACTTAGATATGGTGATAACTTTTTAGACACAATATTAAAGGCATGATTCATGAAAGAAATAATTGATAACCAGGACTTCAATAAATTTAAGAACATTTGCTCTGTGAAAGATAATGTCAGAAGAATAAAAAGACAAGTCACAGACTGAGAGAAAACATTTGCAAAAGATATCTGATAAAGGACTGTTATCCAAAATATACAAAGAAATCTTAAAATTCAACAGTAAGAAGCCAACCCAATGAAAAGATGGGCAAAAGGCCCAAAAATACATCTCATGGAAGAAGATATAGAGACGACAAAGAAGCTTGGGAAAAGGTATTCCACATCATACATCAGTAAGGAGTTGTAAATTAAAACAATGAGATACCACTACACACCTATTAGAATGGTCAAAATCCTAAACACTAACACCACATGCAGGCAAGGAGGTGGAACAACAGGGACTCTCATTCACTACTGGGAGTAATAATTTGCTGACAAAATGATACAGCCACTCTGGAAGATTGTTTAGCACATCTTACAAAACAAGCATAATGTTACCATATGATCTTGTCCAAACAAAAACCTGCACGTGGATGTTTATAGCAGCTTTTTCATAATTGCCAAAACTCGGAAGCAACCAAGATGTCTCTCAATAGGTGAATGAATAAATAAACTGGTATATCCAGATGATGGAATATTACTCAGCACTAAAAAATGAGTTATCAAGCCATTGAAAGACATAGAGGCAATTTAGATGCATATTATTAGGTGAAAAAAGCCAAAAGACTCTGAAAGGCCATATACTGTATAATTCCAACTATATGACTTCTGGAAAAGGCAAAACTATGGAGACAGTAAAAACATCAGTGGCTTCTAGAAATTAGGGGGAAGGAAGGAATTAATTGGTAGAGCAAAGAGGATTTGCTAGGACAATGGAACTGTTGTATGTGTTACTATAATAATAGACACATGCCAGTATATTTGTCCAAACCCAAAGAATGTGCAATACCAAGACAGAACCCTAACATAAACTTTGGACTTTGAGTGATATTATTGTGTCAGTATAGGTTCATTGATTGTAACAAGTGTACTAGTCTGGTAGGAATGCTGATAGTGAGAGGTGGGGCAGTGTGTGTGTGGCAGGGAGGGGAGCAGGGGTATATGGGAACTTTCTGTACTTCCCATTCAGTTTTGTTGTGAGCCTAAAATTGCTCCAAATTCTAGAATCAAACTTTTTTCAAAAAATCCATGTAGCTGTACAGCTGAAAAGCTCTCATCTAACCTTCAATTGGAAACGATTGGTCTGCATTGTAATTACATGCTAAAAGGAAAATATCATGAAAAGTAGCTAATAGAATTCTTAAGTTCAGGCTTCCAAATGATGAGTATTTTCAACGGAAATTATACGATCACCTTCTGAGAGCATATTTGACAATATACATCTGTGTGAAAAGACGTTTTCTCTTTTTTTTTTTTTGAAAAGACATGTTCAAAGACAAAACATGTAAAATCGCATTATAATTCAGAACAGGTGAATATTTGGAATAGATTTTGATGATATAGAACACTAAGCTTGAATCTCAATTAAGCAAAATTTATTCCCCAAAGTAGAATTCCACTCTTCTCATTAGTACCTGTGTTTAAAAAATTTAAAGAGTTATAGTCAATTATTATTCCTTGTATCATTTGAACTTCATCAATTAAAAATTGTGGAAATTAATTTTTTTTAAAAATCCTCTTTCTAGACACATTCTTTTCTCTTTTGTGTTACTACTTCTCAAATTTGGGTGGGTTGTTGTGTGGTTTGTTTTGTCTTACTTTCATCTCCATGACTTATTTTATAACTTATTTTATAATTTTGTACCTCTTAATACGTTTCAAAGAGAGGTCTTTATTTTCCTCCCTGGTCACACTCAACTTCACCTCTCTTTCATTCATTACCTCATCTGCCCAACACCAACCCGGTACCTGACAAAAATCTTAGGGACCCTACCACTCTTCCACTACAGCCAGCCTTATTTCATTTGCTGTATCATAAGCATTCCTCTCCTTAAATGGCCTTTTTCCTTTGGCCCCCTCAATAGCCATGACCTTCCTGCTACTTCTCAGGCTTCTCTTCTTCTGCCTGCCTCATTTACTTATCTCACTTATTTATCTCGTTCTACCCTCACCTCCATAAACATAGCCTCCTGACTGATTTAATTAATTCCAAAAACGATTTCCATCCTAATTGTAGTGAATGCTAAGGATATTTTATATTACATTTTCTTCTAATATAATATTATCCTTATATCTAGCATCTTCATGGTCATTTTCCTTTGTGTGTCCCATAGAATCTCAAGCTTGGTATGTCTAAAACTGAATTTATTATTCAACAGGAATGGTGATTCCTCCTTTATTTCCACAAATATTACTATTTCCAGTTATACAGCCATAAACCTGGGGTCACTCTCTACTTTCTTTTACCACTAATATCCAGCCTGACTCTATTGATTCTTCCTTCTAAGTATGACATACAGGCTAGTTCCTCTTTTTTTCATCCCCAGGAGGTGGGGATATCACCATCAACTTTTATCTGGATCATGGAAATTGCCTAATTGGTCTTTCTGCCTCTAGCATATTGTCCACACTATACTGAGTGATTTGTTCTAAAATTTAAATCCTTTGCCATCCATGCCATTTCCAGAGGGGCAGTAGTGGGTGAAGAAGATTTATTTGCTATTTCTCAACTTGCCACGTAGAAGAATTTTTCCAATTCATCCTGTGCTCTTGTGCTATACTATGGCATTCACTTCTCCCAAAATAAGTGGAGCTTGTTTCATTGGTGACTTTGGATAAGTAACAGTTCATTGTAAGTCAAATACTTCCTTTCTCATCCTCTTGGGGGTCAGGTTCTTAACAAAACATCCCTATGATCTGTTCCTCTGCTCCTGTCCCTCTAGGAAGACTGATTTTCTAGTACTGCCTTATGTCTATACATCAAATTCTGAGTCTCAGAATAAGGAAGCATATAATGTCTGTCTACATGCCTAAGCACTATATATCAATCTAACCATTCAGAAATAAAAAGGATATTTCATTTTCAATCTTTTTTACTCCATGTCCTATTTCTCAATTAGTTCAAAATTCCTGTGGGATAAGATTTGCTGTTCGTTGGGTCCCATCAAGCCCCAACACCTGCTATTTTTATCAGCAAAATTAAGAGACAGACAAGGAGAAAAATAAAAGATTGGGACTCCTGGTAGGAACCTCTGAGGTTTTGTTATTTTTTTTTAAGATTTTAATTATTTATTTGAGAGAGAGAGAGAGAGAACAAATGGGAGGAGGGGCAGAGGGAGAAGCAGGCTCCTGCTTAGCCCCGACAATGTGGGGCTCCAACCCAGGACCCTAGGATCATGACTGGGAGTCAAAGGCACATGCTTAACTGACTGAGCTGTTCAGGTCCCCCAGGAACCTGTTTTGATGGTAGTTTATAACAAGTGGGATGTTTTTACCTTGGCTTTTTATAGAGGCTTATGTTGTACTTTATGGTTTTTCACAGGTATGACTCTGGCTTTTATCTTACGTCCTGAGCAGGTGCTTCAGGCAGCCCACCAAGAGCTGTTTTTCTAGAGGTAGAACTGAACCTGCTAGTCTTTAGAAAATTGCAGATCTACTGAAACTTTGGCAAATATGACCCTTACCCTGTGGGCTGTGACAGCCAGGCCTCGGAAGGAGTTGTTGAAAGCCTGCTCAAATTCCATCTCGTTGTGACTACTTTCAAAGTATACTCTGGTCCTGAAGAGGGGACAGTAGAACATCTAATCCTTTGGATTCCAGGGATTTAAGGGGCACACCTACCATATGATTTCAGACTGGCTCTTGATTTGTTAATTATAAAATCTTTGAACATAGCTCTAGGATTCTGAGATCCAACATTGTCTTTACCCACAGAAGCCTGCATGATTTTATCAATCAAATAATAAAGAATGAAGTCCTTTGTTTTGAAAAGAATCTGTGATTTCCTTTTTGTAAATACAAAGACAGTTTACAAAGCCTTTGCTGGAAATACCATCATTTTGGCAGTTTTTTAAAAACATACTTTCTTTTATTATCAGAACAGGGAATGAGAAAATAAAAAGAGGAAGGAAAATCTTTCTGCAGGGAAAAGACGGAGATCTAAAGAAACAAATTAGATGATGGCAATGAGGTTGTGGGATGCCAGGATAGATTTGATAGGGAAATATAATAGGGAAGAGAAAATGCACTAGGAGGAACTGGTTTTAATTAAGCTTTTAATAAAAGAGACTATTTCTTCTTTTACTAGACTGGTAACTGAGTCCTAAATAAATCTAACAGGGGAAGAGAAGCAAAATCTCTGATCGCAGCTGTCAGATTCGTGAACACAAGGGTAATTGCCTTCTTGAAGTCACAAATAGAGCTCATAGTACCAGTTTCTTGGGGAAGACACCCTTCAAAAACTAAGGCAGTTGTAACAAGAGGTTATAAAATATCAAGCAGATCAGTGAAAAGACTATCAGTATAACATTCTCAAGGTATTACTAGATAAGTTTTTAAAATAATACAGTTATTGTAAGTTGAATTTATGTCTCTAGCCTGGATCACTTCCTTGAATGCTAGATTGATATCAAGTGGACTACTTGCATTTCTCTTTGCAATCAAATAGGAACCTTATTTTTAACATCTCTTAAACAGAATATCTAACCACATCAATGCCTATAGTGTCATGCTGTCAACTGTTAGTTGATCAGACAAAATCATTAGATACAGCCTCAACTCTTTCTTTTATACCCCTCATTCAAATTCTTAACAAGGCTTATTGACTATGCATTCAAAATGTGTCTAGAATCTAGCCACTTCTTTTCACCTCCACTGCTGCCATTCTGGTCAAAGCCTAGATGATTGCTCCTAACTACTCTTCCTGCTTCCACCTTTACACCCACATAATTCATCCTTAGCAGAGGACATGACACTCCTCTGCTCACAATGTTCCAGTCCCTGGTGTAACTCTCACACATGTGCAGGAGAAGTGAAACAAAATTGTTAAATTTTTTACCCTTATCTACAAAAGCCAAAACATCTGCTTATTCTTTGACCCAGGAGCTCTATGCCTAGCATAAAACCAATACAAATGTATAAAAAAATATATGTGCAAGGATATTCATAGCCCCATTAATAGCTCCAACTGGAAAAAGACACAAATAGCTACCAACAGCAGAATATATACGCATATATGCACAAATTGAGGAACATGTTGATTTATATCACTCACTATGGGAGATTTTACAAGAGAAACATTAGGGATGGAAGGGGAAAAAAACCCACTAAATTCCAGAACATAGCAGTTGCCTTAAAAGTGTTAGAAAAAGAAAGAAACTAACTTAAGAAGCATATCAAAGTTATAGAAATTCAACTGAGCCCTCTCACAAGTATCGCAAGGAATGGGAAACAGCAGCAGGGAATAGCAAAAAACAAAACAACACTTAAGTAAACTAGTACAGAAAACATGCACCATAAATAAACATAATTTAAAGCCCTGGAACATAAACAATCTCAAGAACACAATGTGTGAGGAGAACATGGAAGAGTTATGGGTCCTCAGAAAGTACCTAAGGCTTCAGATACCTCAACATAGTGGTAGCTGCAGTTCAGGATTCTGATGAAGTTTGAGGACATCTCCAGTAGGGAGAAAGGTGGGAGCAGGAAGGAGATATCCAGAGATCAGGTTTCACAGGTTTGAGCAAGCTACTGTGTAGCAGGAGAATTCCACTGGGCCACTGTGTCTGAGGACAAACAATATTCACAAGACACAATGAAGACTTTGTGGCCAGTAAAGACCACTCTCAGTATCACAACAGGATGCCAGAAGTAGGGAGCCCAACGAGGAAGTGGGAAAGAAATGGGAAAGAAATGGGCATCTCTAAAAAGGTCTGGTAACTATGGTGGCTACCACTCAAGTGTCTAAACATCAATAAAGCAGATAATATTCTTTCACAGCAAAAAAGAGCAAGTAGTTGGTTTTTTTCCTCTATATTTAGTAAATTTCTAATACAAAATTATCCTTTTTTAAAAAAAGTTTTTATTTATTTATGAGAGACACGGAGAGAAAGAGAGAGAAAGAGAGGCAGAGACACAGGCAGACGGAGAAGCAGGCTCCATGCAGGGAACCGACATGGGACTCAATCCAGGGCCTCTAGGATCATGCCCCGTCTGAAGGCAGCGCTAAGCTGCTGAGACAACTGGGCTGCCCTAAAATTATACTCTTGGTGAGATATTTCCCTACACTGAGTATAAGTTCACTGGGATGAACTCCTGACATCTGCTCAGGCTGAACAGAGAAAAAGTTCTCCTTTATTCCCCTGCTCCTTTCCACAGCACATTCTTAAAATCACCAACTGTAAAGGCAACACAACTATCATGGGTGTCAGGAAGGGAAGAATGGAATTGGGGAGAAGAGTGTTTATGTGAATTTTTCAGGCAGAATCACTAAGCCATAATTTTCATTTCTTAGTGGAATATGAATAAACACTGCAGTATTGCAGGATCTTATTATACATCACCACTCAACAGCCATACAGAAGTAAACATCAGTATTTTACAAGCTAAATAACTCCAAAATATGACAGTGATAAACTAGTAGTCTGTTGTCCATAGTGCTATCACAAAGCAATTGCCGCATGAGCTATTTCTTTTTTTATTTTTATTTTTATACATGTAGTTTTGCCATTCTTAGAACAAAATGATTACCCAAATGAATATGTGAATTTTAGCTGACCATTTGAAAGTTTTTTTGAAATCTATATAATGGTAAAAGTAATTAAAATACATTTTTTATAACCAGTCTGAAAATGCATAAAACCTAACATAGGCTTTGGCTATTGGAGACTAGAAACCTTCAATTTTTTATTTGAAACACTAAGTTTCAGATAGTTATTTTCTTAATATTATATTTTATATGCACATATAAATTTGTACTCATAATCATTTCAGGAACAAACTCCTTAAAAATTACTTCGATATCCAAAATAAAGCATACATTTATCTGAAAAGGTAAACAAAATTAATAAACCAGAATAAAAAAAAAAAAGAGAAAGGACCCAAGAAAAATCAGAGAGAAGTAACAAGTGATAACACAAAAATATGAAGGGTAAATTATAAGAGAACACTGTAAAAAATTATATGCCAAGAAATTGGATATCCTATAAGAAACAGACAAATTACTAGAAACATACAATCTTCCAAAATTGGATCAAGAAGAAATAGAAAATTTAAACAGACTGAATAAAAGTAATGTAAAGGGGATTCCTGCGTTGCTCAGTGGTTGAGCATCTGCAAGGGCTCAGGGCCCGATCCCATGGTCCTAGGATAGAGTCCCACATTGGGCTCCCTGCATGGAGCCTGCTTCTCCCTCTGCCTGTGTCTCTGCCTCTCTGTGTGTGTGTGTCTCTCATGAATAAATAAATAAAATCTTTTTAAAAATTAGAGATAGAAATGCCACATGATCCAGTGACTTCATTACTGTGTATTTACATAAAGAAAACAAAACCAGTAATTTAAAAAGAAATATACAGCCCTATATTTATTGCAGCTCTTATTATTCATAAGAGCCAAGATATGGAAGCAACCTAAGTGCTTACCTATAGATAAATGGACAAAGATTTGTTGTGTATATATCTATATAGATACACATGTACACATATATAGTTACATACCCAAACACAATGGAATATTATGAAGCCATAAAAATGAGATCATGCCATTGAGACAACATAGATGGATCTACAAAGTATTAAGTGAAAAAAGTCAGACTGAGAAATATAAATACCATATGATTTCACTCATATGTGTAATTAAAAAAATGACACAAACGGAGGCACCTGGGTGGCTCAGTTGGTTAAGCGTCTGACTCTTGACTTGTGCTCAGGTCTTATCTCAGGATTGTGGGATTGAGTCCGGAGTCAGGCTCCAGGCTCAGGGCAGAGTCTACTTGAGATTTTCTATTTTCTATCTTCTCATCCTTCTGCCCCTCCCCCCATGCTCCCTTGCCCTCTCTCTTTCTCTCTTTTAATAAATAAAATCTTAAATAAAAAAAAAAAAACTCTAAAAACAAAAAAACGAAGCAAATGAACAAACAAAATGCAGGATAAGACCTATAAATACAGATGAGAAACTGATGGTTGCCTAAGGGAAGGGGAGTGGGAGATACAGGTTTCCATTTATGGAATGAATTGAGTTACAGAAATAAAATGCACAGCAGAGGAAATATAGTCAATGATATTGTAATAGTGTTGTATGGTGACAGATGGAAGCTACACTTGTGGTGAGCACAGCATAATGTATAGAGATGTTGAGTCACTATGTTGTACACCTGAAACTAATGTAACATTATATATCTACTTTAAAAAAGCATAAAGATAAAACATGGATTTATCTGATATATGCTAAAATAAAACATTGATATACCTAATTTCAGTTTTATTGATGTATTTGTATTACTGGCAAATTATTTTTTTTAAGATTTTATTTATTTATTCATGAAAGACACAGAGACAGAGAGAGAGGCAGAGACACAGGCAGAGGGAGAAACAGGCTCCATGCAGGGAGCTCAGTGTGGAACTTGATCCTGGGACTCCAGGATCATGCCCTGGGCCGAAGGCAGGCACTAAACTGCTGAGCCACCCAGGGATCCCCTTACTGGCAAATTATTAATAAAAATATTTCAATAAAAAAAAAAAAAAAATATTTCAATAAAAAAAAAAAAAAAATATTTCAATAGCTTGATTATATTCGAACATTATGAGACTTTGTAATCTAAGTCTGAAAACTAATAGAGATGAGAGACTTGATAGTTTTTTGAGTCCGTTCATTCCATTAGGTCTTAAACTGAGAAAATTCCTTAAGTAGAAATGGTTTCTGGTAAATATCCATCTAGTAATGTGCCCCTTCGTTTATAGTAACCAATGTAAAATCTGATTCTTCTATCATAAAAACAGTGTGCCATTATATAAAACCAGATAATATAATCCTGGAATTACCAAATATGTTTAGTTTGCCAGTCACTTCTATGTTGCAGGCATATGTAGTCTGACCAGTGTGGAGTTCCAAAGGACTATTCTCATCATTCCCTGCACCATACTGCTCTCAAATATTAACTATGTAGTACTTTGTAGTGTACTCTCAGTACACTAATAAATGAATTCAGCAAAGCTTCAGGATATAAAAACACACAAAACTCAATTGAGTTTCTATACACTAATAATCAATAATCTAAAAAGAAAATTAAGAAAGTAATGCCATTTACAATAGCATTTAAAAGTATAAAATATTTATATTTTATATAACCAACAAGTGAAAGCCTCATATACTGAAAATGACAAAACATTGATTAAAGAAGTTTAAAAAGGACAGAAATTAATGGGAAGACATCCTGTGCTTGTGGATTGGAAGACATAATATTGTTAAGAAGTCCATAACACCTCACACCAGTCAGAATGGCTAAAATTAGCAACTTGAGAAATCACAGATGTTGGCAAGGATGTGGAGGGAATGCAAACTGGTACAACCACTCTGGAAAACAGTGTGGAGTTTCCTCAAAGTTAAAAATAGAGTTACTCTACGACTCAGCAATTGTACTACTAGGTATTTATCCAATGGATACAAACATATTGATTCAAAAGGGCATCTGCACCCCAATATTTACAGCAGCAATGTCCACAATATCCAAAATATGGAAAAATCCAGATGTCCATCAACAATTGAACAGATAAAGAAGTTGTGCACGTGCACGCGCACACACACACACACACACACACACACACTGAAATTACTCAGCCATCAAAAAGATTGAAATATTATTATTTGCAATGATGTGGATGAAACTAGAGGGGATTAGGGTAAGTGAAATAAGTCAGAGAAAGACAAATATAACATGATTTCATTTATATGTAGAATTTATTAAGGACCAAAACAGATGAACATAGGGAAAGGGAAGGAAAAATAAAATAAGATGAAATCAGAGAGGGAGACAAAACCATAGGAGACTCTTAAGTATAAGAAACAAACAGGGTTATTGGAGGGGAGGTTAAGAGAGCTGGACTAACTGGGTGATGGACTTTAAGGGGAGCACTTGATGTAATGAGCACTGGCTATTACATGCAACTGATGAATCACTATACTCTATCTCTAAAACTGATAATACACTCTATGTTAATTGATTTTAAATAATTTTTAAAAGGTTGTCCATACTAACCAGAGTGATCTACAGAATAGTGAAATCCCTACCAAAAAATTTTAATAGAAAAATCTATTCCAAAATTCATATGGAATTTCAAGGGACTATAAATAACTAAAGCATTAAAAAGAACAAAGTTGGAGGTCTCACACTTCCTAATTCCAAAAAATATTACAAAGCCACAGTCATTAAAAAAGTGTGGTACTGGTATGAAGACAAACATATAGACTAATGGAAAAGAATAGAAAGCTCAGAAACAGACCATCATGTACATAGTCACCTAATCTTTGACAAAAAGTGCCAAGACTATTTAATGCGAAAAGATCAGTCTCCTATAAATGATGCTGGAAAAATTGGATATCCACGTTGAAAAATATCTAAAACAAAGTTAGACTCAACCCATATACTAAAATTAACTCAAAATGGATTAAAAATCTAAATGAAAGACCCATAAACTCTAAAACTCTAGAATAAAACAAATAAAAGCTTCATGACATTGGATGTGGAAATGATTTCTTGGATATGATGCTGAAAGCATAGGAAATAAAAGCAGAAATAGAGAAATAGGAATACATTACACTAAAAAATTTCTGTGCAAAGCACACAGTCAATGGAATGAAAGACAACCAACCTACAGAGTGGGAGAAAATATTTGCAAATCATATATCTGATAAGGGGTTAATATCCAGAATATACAAAGAATTCCTACAACTCAACTGCAAAAAAGCAAATAACCTGATTAAAAACTGGGCCAAAAACCTGAATAGACCTCTTTCCAAAGATGATACACAAAAGACCAACAAGCATATGAAAAGATACTCAACATCACAAATCATTAGAGAAATGCATACCAAAACCACCTCACACCCATTCAGAAGAATATATAAGTGCTACTGAAGATATAGAAAAAAATGGAACCCCTGTGCACTTTTGGTGGGATTGTAAAATGGCAAAACCCATTATACCACTAAAATAGTATAGCAGTTCCTTTAAAAAATAAGAATAGAATTAGTACAAGATCCAGCAATTCCATTTCTAAATATATTCCCAAAATAATCAAAAGCAGGGTCTTGAAGAGATATTTGCACAGGTTCATAATGGCATTATCCACAATAGTTAAGTAGATGCAACCCAAATACTCATCAATGGTGAACAATACAATGGAATGTTCTTCAATTTTAAAAAGAAAGGAAATCTTGTCACATGTTACAACATGAATGAAAATTGAGAGCATTATGCTAAGTGAAATAAGTCACAGAAGGACAAATTCTACGCTTCCACTTTTATGAGGTATCTAAAGTAGTCAAATTCATAGAAACAAAAAGTAAAATGACAGATACCAGGGGCTAGGGGGAGGAAGAAATAGGGAGTGAGGGATCCCTGGGTGGCACAGTGGTTTGGCGCCTGGCTTTGGCCCGGGGCGCAATCCTGGAGACCCGGGATCGAATCCCACGTCGGGCTCCCGGTGCATGGAGCCTGCTTCTCCCTCTGCCTATGTCTCTGCCTCTGTGTGTGTGTGTGTGTGTGTGTGACTATCATGAATAAATGAATAAAATCTTTAAAAAAAAAGAAAGAAATAGGGAGTCATTATTAAATGTAGAGTTCAGTATTGCAAGCTGAGAAATCTCTGGAGATGTTATACAACAATGTGAACATATAGCTCAACATCTCTGAACTGGACACTTAAAAATGGTTAAGATGGTAAATTTTATGTTAGAAACTTTTAGCACAATTTTTTCAAGTTTTTATTTAAATTCCAGTTAGTTGATATACAGTGTAATATTAGTTTCAGGCGTGGAATTTAGTTATTTGTCACACATACAACACCCAGGGCTCATCACAAGTGCCCTCCTTAATCCCCATCACCTATTTAACCCACTTCCCCTCCAGTAATCCAGTTTGTTCCCTATTGTTAAAAGTCTGTTTTCTTGTTTGGCTCTCCTTTTTTTCCCCTTCATGGTCATCTGCCTCGTTTCTTAAATTCAACATATGAGTGAAATTGTATAGTATTTATCTTTCTCTAACTTATTTTGCTTAGTGTAATACCGTCTAAGCTCCATTCATGTTGTTGCAAATGGCAAGATTTCTTTTGGATAGCTGAGTAATAGCCCATGATGTGTGTGTGTGTGTGTGTGTGTGTGTGTGTGTGTGTGTGTCCCATCCCTTCTTTATCCATTCTTCAGTTGATCGGCAGTCGGGCTCTTTCCATAATTAGTTATTATTGATAATGCTTCTATAAACATCAGGATGCATGTGTCCCTTTGAATCAATATTTTGTATCCTTTGGGTAAATACTACTAGTGCAATTGTTGGATCATAGGGTAGCTCTATTTTCAACTTTCTGAGGAACCTCCATATTATTCTTAGATTGGCTGCACTAGTTTGCATTCCTACCAATAGTGCAAGAAGTTTCCCCTGTCTCTGCATCTTCACCAACACCTTTTGCTTCCTGTGTTAATTTTAGCCATTCTAACGGATGCGAGGTGATATCTCATTGTAGCTTTGATTTAGATTTCCCTGATGATTGATGAGTGATGTTGGGCACCTTTTCATGTCTATCAGCCATCTGCAGGTCTTCTCTGAAGAAATGTCTGTTCATGTCTTCTGCTCATTTCTTGACTGGATTGTTTGTTTTTTGGGTATTGAGTTTGTTCTTTATAGATTTTGGATACTAACCTTTTATCAGATATGTCATTTGCAAATATCTTCTCCCATTTGGTAGGTTGCCTTTTAGTTTTGTTAAGTTTTTTTCTTTTGCTGTGAAGCTTTTTATTTTGATGAAACCCCAATAGTCCATTTTTGCTTTTGTTTCCCTTGCCTCAGGAAACAGATGTAGAAAGAAATTGCTACAGCCTATGTCAAAGAGGCTACTGCCTGTGTCCTCCTCTAGGATTTTGATGGATTCCTGTCTCACCTTTAGGACTTTTGTCTATTTTGAATTTATTTTTGTGTGTGGTATAAGAAAGTGGTCCAGTTTCATTCTTTCACATGTTGTTGTCCCATTTTCCCAACGCCACTCGTTAAAGAGACTTTTTTCACTGGATATTCTTTCCTGCCTTGTTGAAGATTAGTTGATCAAATAGTGACAGGTTCAGTTTTGGATTTTCTAGTCTATTCCCATTGATCTATATGTCTGTTTTTGTGCCAGTACCGTACTGTCTTGATTACTACAGCTTTGTTGTATAACTCGATGTCCAGAATTGTGATGTGATGCCTCCAGCTTTACTTTTCTTTTTCAGGACTGTGTTGGCTATTCAGGATCTTTTGTGGTTTCATACAAATTTTAGGGCTGTTTGTTCTAGCTCTGTGAAAAATTTTAGCACAAATCTTAAAAATCCTATTCCACCTGAAGTTCATTTGGTACATGTGCTCAAATAATATGTCAGTTTATTATGCATGAATTGCTATCCATTCCAATGCTGAAATCATGATTTTTATCCAGGCTGGGACTATAGTAAAGGCAGGTGCCTTAGATACAAAATTTAATGAGGTGTCAAAGAACTCAATGATTTTGATTAGTATTTTAATGCATTATTTTTAAAAACATCATATTTAATGCTGAAAATTCCATGATGAACAGAATTATCAACATTTAAATAAAGACAAGATCAGTAAAAGTGCCAAATGAAGCCATATTAGTTCCTGAAGCAAAAAGAAAAATTAGTAATACTGATCCAGGGTTAAACCTTTTTTTTAATAATAATAAATTTATTTTTTATTGGTGTTCAATTTGCCAACATACAGAACAACACCCAGTGCTAATCCCGTCAAGTGCCAGGGTTAAACCTTTTTATGTCTACTCACTGTCAGATGACTCTGACACAGTCTTACTTTTAAGGCTGAATTCATCTGATCTAAACCTCTTATTTCCTCCTCATTTCAGAACTCAGAATCCACTTTTCCTTTACTCTTGTCTCTGAGATGTTCTCCCTGCAAGAATTTGATATACCTGAACTCATCTTCTGTCCTAGTATAAGCATTTCCCTTATTTTTGTTGATGGTACAACCACATTCCCAGATACTCAAGAATCTAAGTCTGAATATGCTGACTATATCTGAGACATCTGAATCTGAGTCTTAAAGCTGCTGTTAATAAGTCTACCTTGTCTTCAACAGCTATAACCATTAAATTGTAAATTCTATTTCCAACTGTGGATTCTAATCCAGTTCAACATTTCTGTTCCTGCTGATGCATTCTCCTTATTTTACATAACAGTAAAATGCTTACCATGCAGTTTTCAATCAATAGATTGAAAATTAAATATTGCAAAAGTACCTCCTTTACCGTGCCCTGCCTTCATTGCTACAGTGCAATCTCTGGAAGGAATTTTCTTTATCTCTTCACTTCTGGACATTTTAACCACTCCCAATAGCCAGCTAATTCTTTTTTTTTTTTTTTTTTTTTTTTTTTTTTTAATTTTTATTTTTATTTTTTATTATTTTTTTTTAATTAACTTTTATTGGTGTTTACTTTACCAACATACAGAAAAACACCCAGTGCTCATCCCGTCAAGTGTCCACCTCAGTGCCCGTCACCCATTCCCCTCCAACACCCGCCCTCCTCCCCTTCCACCACCCCTAGTTCGTTTCCCCGAGTTAGGAGTCTTTATGTTCTGTCTCCCTTCCTGATATTTCCCAACATTTCTTTTCCCTTCCTTTATATTCCCTTTCACTATTATTCATATTCCCCAAATGAATGAGAACATACACTGTTTGTCCTTCTCCGATTGACTTATTTCACTCAGCATAATACCCTCCAGTTCCATCCACGTTGAAGCAAATGGTGGGTATTTGTCGTTTCTAATTGCTGAGTAATATTCCATTGTATACATAAACCACATCTTCTTTATCCATTCATCTTTCGATGGACACCGAGGCTCCTTCCACAGTTTGGCTATTGTGGCCATTGCTGATAGAAACATCGGGGTGCAGGTGTCCCGACGTTTTATTGCATCTGAATCTTTGGGGTAAATCCCCAACAGTGCAATTGCTGGGTCGTAGGGCAGGTCTATTTTTAACTCTTTGAGGAACCTCCACACAGTTTTCCAGAGTGGCTGCACCAGTTCACATTCCCACCAACAGTGTAAGAGGGTTCCCTTTTCTCCGCATCCTCTCCAACATTTCTTGTTTCCTGCCTTGTTAATTTTCCCCATTCTCACTGGTGTGAGGTGGTATCTCATTGTGGTTTTGATTTGTATTTCCCTGATGGCAAGTGATGCAGAGCATTTTCTCATGTGCATGTTGGCCATGTCCATGTCTTCCTCTGTGAGATTTCTCTTCATGTCTTTTGCCCATTTCATGATTGGATTGTTTGTTTCTTTGGTGTTGAGTTTAATAAGTTCTTTATAGATTCTGGAAACTAGCCCTTTATCTGATATGTCATTTGCAAATATCTTCTCCCATTCTGTAGGTTGTCTTTTAGTTTTGTTGACTGTATCCTTTGCTGTGCAAAAGCTTCTTATCTTGATGAAGTCCCAATAGTTCATTTTTGCTTTTGTTTCTTTTGCCTTCGTGGATGTATCTTGCAAGAAGTTACTGTGGCCAAGTTCAAAAAGGGTGTTGCCTGTGTTCTCCTCTAGGATTTTGATGGAATCTTGTCTCACATTTAGATCTCTCATCCATTTTGAGTTTATCTTTGTGTATGGTGAAAGAGAGTGGTCCAGTTTCATTCTTCTGCATGTGGATGTCCAATTTTCCCAGCACCATTTATTGAAGAGACTGTCTTTCTTCCAATGGATAGTCTTTCCTCCTTTATCGAATATTAGATGGCCGTACATTTCAGGGTCCACTTCTGGGTTCTCTATTCTGTTCCATTGATCTATGTGTCTGTTTTTGTGCCAGTACCACACTGTCTTGATGACCACAGCTTTGTAATACAACCTGAAATCTGGCATTGTGATGCCCCCAGCTAAGGTTTTCTTTTTTAAAATTCCCCTGGCTATTCAGGGTCTTTTCTGATTCCACACAAATCTTAAAATAATTTGTTCTAACTCTCTGAAGAAAGTCCATGGTATTTTGATAGGGATTGCATTAAACGTATAAATTGCCCTGGGTAACATTGACATTTTTACAATATTAATTCTGCCAATCCATGAGCATGGAATATTTTTCCATCTCTTTGTGTCTTCCTCAATTTCTTTCAGAAGTGTTCTATAGTTTTTAGGGTATAGATCTTTTACCTCTTTGGTTAGGTTTATTCCTAGGTATCTTATGCTTTTGGGTGCAATTGTAAATGGGATTGACTCCTTAATTTCTCTTTCTTCAGTCTCATTGTTAGTGTATAGAAATGCCATTGATTTCTGGGCATTGATTTTGTATCCTGCAACGCTACCAAATTGCTGTATGAGTTCTAGCAATCTGGGGGTGGAGGCTTTTGGGTTTTCTATGTAGAGTATCATGTCATCGGCGAAGAGGGAGAGTTTGACTTCTTCTTTGCCAATTTGAATGCCTTTAATGTCTTTTTGTTGTCTGATTGCTGAGGCGAGGACTTCCAGAACTATGTTGAACAGCAGTGGTGAGAGTGGACATCCCTGTCTTGTTCCTGATCTTAGGGGAAAGGCTCCCAGTGCTTCCCCATTGAGAATGATATTTGCTGTGGGCTTTTCGTAGATGGCTTTTAAGATGTCGAGGAAAGTTCCCTCTATCCCAACACTCTGAAGGGTTTTGATCAGGAATGGATGCTGTATTTTGTCAAATGCTTTCTCTGCATCTAATGAGAGTATCATATGGTTCTTGGTTTTTCTCTTACTGATATGATGAATCACATTGATGGTTTTACGAGTGTTGAACCAGCCTTGTGTCCCAGGGATAAATCCTACTTGGTCATGGTGAATAATTTTCTTAATGTGTTGTTGGATCCTATTGGCTAGTATCTTGTTGAGAATTTTTGCATCCATGTTCATCAGGGATATTGGTCTGTAATTCTCCTTTTTGGTGGGGTCTTTGTCTGGTTTCGGAATTAAGGTGATGCTGGCCTCATAGAACGAATTTGGAAGTACTCCATCTCTTTCTATCTTTCCAAACAGCTTTAGTAGAATAGGTATGATTTCTTCTTTAAACGTTTGATAGAATTCCCCTGGGAAGCCATCTGGCCCTGGACTCTTGTGTCTTGGGAGGTTTTTGATGACTGCTTCAATTTCCTCCCTGGTTATTGTAGCCAGCTAATTCTTACATTAAATATTCAGTAATAAATAAAGCTAGAAACAGTCTCCCTTCCTCTATATGACTATGGAATTTTTACACTAGTTACATGTGATTTAAACCTCTAGTTTTGATCTCAAAAGCTCCCAAAAAGCAAGGTTTGTATATATACTTTCAATGTCAAGCCAAGTGTTGAAACTTCATGTGTGTGTGTGTGTGTGTGTGTGTGTGTGTGTGACAGAGAGAGAGAGAGAGAGAGAGAGAGAGAGATGAATGAGCAATCACTTTGAATCTCCTTATCTCATAGTTACCCCACATTATAGATTATATATCACTAGCCACTTAAGTGCTATGGGCCCTGTGGAGAAAACAGAGTAGTTCATGAAACTTCAGAAAAAAAATGACTCCCTACGGAAATAAATATTTTTCACATGTTTACAGGTTAGAAAGCTAACATATTTTAAAATGCTTTTGGCCCAAGAAAAACATTAGTACAACCAAATATATTAACACTGTCACTTTAAAATAAAGTGCATATTTTTCAAGCTTAGGATGAGTATCTCAAGTATGCTTCTGAAACAGGACACAATTTTTGGATTAATGTAATCAATGTGAAATAGCATTCTACCAAAATTGTTACTTTGACATAATATTATCACATAATCCCCATGCATATAATTATACAAACCAAAAATGTTCATCTTCTACAGTAATAAGTGGACTTATACTGCAGCTGGAGAAATAGCTTTACTTATCTCTCAGATTTTCCAGAAAAAAAAAATACTCCTAAAAAGAGAGACATCCAGACAATGCCTTATGGACTTCCAACTGCAGTTTTAAGAAACTGCCAGTTATCTGATAAGTTTTCCTTGAGCCGCCCTACTGAGCACTCCTCCAGGTTGGGAGTTATGTAGAGTAAGGAGAAACCATGATCCCTGCTTTTAAAGAGCCTGCCATTTTGGGTGAACAAAATGGGTAAAAAATAAAGTACAACATAACACACAGCCCAGCACTAAATCACTTTCTTATAACCACTCTAAGAATATAAATAAAGGTGACACCATTGAAGGTTAGGGCTTCATAGCCGGGGCTGTATCAACAAAATAATTGTGAATATTTTTAGAAAAAAAGTAAGAATTCTATGAAAATATGGAGAGTACACTAAAGCATAAATAGATGTTCGAGCAAAGCAACACTATGACAGAAAACAAGTGAATCTGAAAATTCAAGTGCAATTTGGGACAATTCAGGTACTAAGCTAAACAATAGGAGTAAGCTGACAGATGTTTAGAATGTCCAAATTATTTGTTTTCCATTCATTTAATAAGTGTTATTATAGAAAAAATATATTAATTATATCACCAAAATATTTAATCTATCCTATCAAAGTTTGACTCATGAAATCTGGCTATGTTTGTTGAGAGTTAATTCAGAAGTCAAGGAAATTCCCCTAGTCTTAGGGATATAATCATTCTATATTCATTATTTCACTCAAGAAATATTTTTAAAAGCCTACTGTATTCCAATGAATACATTTAAAAGCTTCACACAGAAATTTTGAAATATGGTGAGGATTCCCTGTTCTAGGGACATACAGGTTTTCCACTTGAGTATGTAAGAATTGGACAATAAACTTGTTAAAAGAGCAACATTATGGCTTCTCCAGATGTTAAATAAATCCCAGTAATCTGCAATATTAAGTAATTCCAGTCCTTCTTTTTTAGATGATTGAACCAAATTACATCCTGAGAATATACCCCCAGGATGTGAACTGTATGAAAAAGCAACTCCACTTAAGGCCATGATGGAATATCTGGTACTAGACTTACTCTCTAACCATGTACAATTAGACAACTGGGAAAAATAAATAAAACAACTTTTTTCAACATTGGCTAACAGGGGTGGCAAGACTTAAAGAAGAAAAATGGAAAATGTAAGCTCCTTATTTACCCTGACTTTATGCCTAAAGTCCTGGTGCACAGAGGGGAATTCCAAGTACACATGGAGATCTGACTTAATTAAGAGACAGAGATTGGAGCTGGGAAGGGCAAGGTATCTGGAATTTGTGGATGAAGTACCAGAGAGAAGGAAATTTTAGAAAAAGTACATCAAAAAATATGAATAGGACTCCTATTAAGTCTGACTTAAATCTTCTTAGGGTTAAACTCTATACCAAGCAAAGGAAAATCACAGAATAACTGTAATCTAAAGCATTCTGACCTCACACATCTCTAAGAGACATTAACATCCCTACTGTATCAGAGAGACCTCTCAATGCACACACAGGACTTCAGTAATGAATCCTAAAAGGTCATGTCTCTGCAATAAGTGTTTACTTTAGGACTAGATTAATCTATGTTAGAACTACTACAAAGATAAAAAAGTAAATTAACTTTTTTTCCCAAAACAAACATCAATGCTCTTTAAAGGAAAGCAAAAAATAATATTCACAAATATAACATTCATATCTTTAAAAAGTTATAAGACATGAGAAAGGTGGCAAGATATGATATATAACCCAGAACAATACTATTCAGTAGAAAGACAGAAATGCTCAAAAATTTAAAGCAAAACTTGAACATAATGAGACAAGAAATGAGAAATATAAAAATAATTCTTTCAAGACCGAAATGGAACTTTTAGAGTTGAGAAGTAGAGTTGGAAATGAAAAACTCACTTGGATGGAATTTAATATAGTTGAAAAACTATAGAAAAAATGACCAGAGACCCTGCAGCACATGGTAATAAATACTATCCTAACTGAAGCACAGAGATTTTTTTAAAAAATGCACCCTCAGTGACTTGTGAGATAAAATCAAGTAGTCAAATATATTTAATTTTTAAATTTGAATATAGTTGGCACACTGTTAATTAGTTTCAGGTGTATAATAGTGATTCAAACTTCTCTATATGTTATGCTATTTCTCCACAAGTGTAGCCACCACTTGTCACCATACATCACTACTATAATATCATTGACTATATTCCATATGCTATGTCTTTTATTCCTGTGACTTATTCATTCCATTAGTGAAAGCTTGTATTTTCCATTCCTCTTAACCCATTTTGCCTATCCCTCCACCTTTCTCCCCTCTGTTAACCAACAGTTTCTCATCTGTGTTTATTCGTCTGATTCTTTTTGTTTATCCATTTGTTTTGTTTTTAGATTCCACATATGAGTGAAACAATACATATTTGTCTTTCTCAGTCTGACATATTTCATGTAATATAATACATTTCCACAGTGACCCCACCAATTTATATTCTCACCAAGAGTGAATAACGGTTCCTTTTTCTCCACATTGTTGCCAACATTAATATTTTGTATTTTAATCCTAGTCATTCTGACAGCCTAAAGTGATATTTCATTGTTGTTTTTATTTGCATTTTCCTTATGATTAGTGAGATTGAGTATCTTTTCACATGTCTGTTGGACACCTTTATGTCTTCTCTGAAGAAGTCTCTATTCAGTCCTCTGGCCACTTTTTAATCAGATTTTGTTTCCTTGATATTGAGCTAAGTTCTTTATATGTTTTGGTTACTAACTCCTTCTCAGATGTATCATTTTCAAATAATATACTTTTAATCAGAGTTCTAGATAAGAGAAGAGATATAAAGGAGCATAAAAAAAGTTTTAAAGAAATTATGGCCAAAATTTCTAAATTTGATAAAAACTATAAACTCATAGATTCAAAAAGTTTAAAGAACTCTAAGCTACATAAACAGGAATATGAGATTGAATCACATCATAATCAAATTGATTAAAACCATAATAAAGCAAAAACCAGAAAAAATGTCTGAGTAAAAGAATCGTTTTTGATAAACAAAAAGATTTTAAAATTTCTCATAACAAACAATGTAAGCTAGAAAAACATGAAACAGCATTTTTGGAAGTTCTGAAAATCAAAACAAAAAATCTAAGCCAAACTTGTGAACTAAGACTATATTGATGAATTCAGTTTATTACTATTTTGTTAAGGATATTTTGTATCTGTATTTATAAAGAATATTGGTAATTTTTTGCAGTGCCTTTGTTAGGTTATAATAAAAAGGATTATGATGGTTCCATAAAACAAGTTAGTATTTTTTCCTTTCTAATTTTTATTTGTATAACATTGATATTTCTTTCTTAGAAGATGGATGGAATTCACCTATGATTTGGAGTACTCTTTGTGGAAAAGTTGTGAAGATATAACAATCAGGATGGTGTGATATTGGCAAAAAATATATAGACATAGTGACAAGGAAATAGAATATTGTCCAGAAATAGGCTTATTTATTATGGGCAATTGATTTTTGACAAAAGTACCCATGTATCAGTGGGGCCTAAGGTAGTCATTTCAACAAACTGCTTGGCCAACACCACAGACATATGGGGGGGGGAAACCCTTGACCATTACATTATACACAAAAATTACCTTGAAATGCATCACAGACATAATGTAAAATCTGTAACTATAAAATTTTAGAATAAACTATCACTTCAGAGCAGACAAAGATCTTATATATAGGTCACCAAAAAAAAGCATAAATGATAAAAAAAAAAAAAGGAAAAATCTGATTTCACCAAGATTAAAAATTTCTGTTCTTAGAAAAGATCATGAAGACCCCAAACCATAAACCTTCCAGAGGAAAACATAGATGAAAAACTCTTTTATCATTAAAGATTTTTAAAGTAATCTTTATATCCAACGTGGGGCTCAAACTCATGACCCCTCAGATCAAGCCTCAGTCTCTATCACCTGAGCCAGTCAGGCATCCCAGTGAAAAATTTCTTTGACATCAGCCTTGGAGAGGAATTTTTGGATTTGACATCAAAACCAAAAATAAACAAGTAAGACTACATCAAATTTAAAATCTTCTGCAGAGAAAAGAAAAAAATATTTAAGAAAATGAAAAGGCAACCTACAGAATTGGAGGAAATTTCCAAATCATATACTGGTTAGAGGTTAATATCTAAAATATATACAGAACTCCTATGATTCATTAGTTTAAAATATCCAATTAAAAAATGGGCAGAGGATTTGAATAGACATTCTTTTTACTAAGAAGACATACAGATGGCCAGTGGGAACATGAAAAGGTGCTCAGAATCACTAATCGTGAGGGAAATACACATATAAGGGAACAGGAACTTGGATTCAGAATTCTCCATAGATAACTGGAAGCTAAAATGCAGAAACAAATACCTCAAAATTTTAAAGGAAAATTATTTCCAATCTAGTATGCTATTCTAGTAGAAAATATCAATCAAATGCAAAGAGACAATAAAGACCTCAAATTAAATTATACATGAAATTTCTCAAAAATTTATCTTCTTTGCACTTGTTCTTGAAGCTTCTGGATGCTATATTCCACCAAGCAGGGGAGTAAATGAACCAAGGAATAGGAAAATAAAGGATATAGTAAGTCAGAGCTCTGACACAGGAATGTGGCAACAAGATTTTTCAGAACATGAGATAAAGGATTCTTGGGGGACAGCAGTGCATCAGGCAAAGAGGGAAACCAGTCCTGAATGGAGCAGCATAAGTCAAAAGATAGGCAGAGTATGTCTGTACTGAATCTCATAAATTATTAGAATCTGTGAATCCCAAAAAGAGGTATACCAACAAGGAAGACTTTATTTTTTTTTAAATTAATTTTTATTGGTGTTCAATTTACCAACATACAGAAAAACACCCAGTGCTCATCCCGTCAAGTGTCCGCCTCAGTGCCCGTCACCCATTCCCCTCCAACACCCGCCCTCCTCCCCTTCCACCACCCCTAGTTCATTTCCCCGAGTTAGGAGTCTTTATGTTCTGTCTCCCTTCCTGATATTTTCCAACATTTCTTTTCCCTTCCTTTATATTCCCTTTCACTATTATTTATATTCCCCAAATGAATGAGAACATACACTGTTTGTCCTTCCCCGATTGACTTTAGATCCAGGAGAAACATAATCTAAATTCAGAAATAGTAGAGGTAGTTCAAGAATGACAACCAAGGAAAAGCATAGGATGATGCCAGGCAATAAACCTAGTAACAAGTTCAGGAGCTGTGTGTGTGTGTCTGTATGTGTGGTAGACTGGATTAAGAGATTGAGCTATTAAAAAATAAAAGGTTCTAATTTTTTTTGAAAACATAGGAAGAATTGAAAACAAGTAATAATAGCAACAACAAAGTGTTCTGTCTCAGGGTATCTATCAAGAGTTAGCATATTCCCTGTGTAGAAGACAATACAACTGCTTCTACCCACAATATTAACAGATGTCCCATCAGAAGCTTCCCTTGCCTCGTCTCCTGGATGCCATTTGATAAATAGGGTCATATGCTTGCCTAATTTAGCTGGGTAAAAGGGGGGCCTGGTAAGGAAAGGGTTTGAATATACTCTAAAGGAGCTGGGCATTCTCTTCAATAATGAATAGCAAATTTTTTAAAGACAAAAAAATATATTTATATTTATATAAATATAATATATATATTTAATATCTAAATATTTAGGTTAAATATTTAAAATATTTAATATCTAAATATTTAGGTTAAATATTTAAAAACTTAGATTATGTATCCAAAATGTGTAGATGTGAAGGCCCCTACCATAATTCTTAATAGATGGTCTAGTCTTAGTAGATAATGGTCCCTGCAGAAAACAAGATGGATAATGTAAAATGACTATAGACAGTTGCAAGTTCAACTAGGTAGTAGGCCTAAATCATAGTTGCTATGCTTGAAAGAGAATTATTGCTAGAACATATCGATATGGTTACAAGCATTGGGTATGCAAACAATGATTTGAAAGTGCATCTTCTTCTATGTCAATTCAAAAAGACAATTTAAAAAAGAAAGCTTTTCAGATGATGTGGACAAAAATACTCATTTACGACTTTGCACCAGAAGTGAGTTAACTCTTCCTCCCTCTGCATAATATATTCCAAGGTAATCTGTTCCACCTGAACATCCTGCCAAATATCATCTTGATCCATCATATCTATGACATCTAGTCAGAGACAGCAAGGGGTGTTCACATTGAAAGTCCTGATAATGTGCTTCAGAGAATAGAAAATTAACCCAATTAAGAGTCCATTAATTTTGTAGGAGCCCAGTGATGAGGGGTACCATCTCAGAAGTAGTATTAGACCAATTTTTACATCTTGCACGCACTCTTGCTGCCCCCTTAAAAGGAGGCAGCACAGTAACAGTAAACATCTTTAGATTGTGGAGGCAATGCACTGCACACCTACGAATATTGCTTTGGCCCAAATATAGGTGATACTAATGGCTGCCAGCTTGAGTAAAGCCTGGAGCAGAAAAGACCCATATGGCAGATTCAAAGTGTGCTGGAAGCAGCCTTTCCACTTAGTCCATCCCATGGGGCAAAATCTGTGGAGCCAGATGTGGCAAGGGTGTTGAGATACAGTGTTAATGTTTATGTCAAGCTCCATCAAGATAATCACAATGCAGGCCTTTAGGTTCTGCAATAAGGCTACTCTACCTGCATCAGTGAATTCAATACCTTTTGCAAAACAAATCCTGGCCTGCTACTGACCCTGATAACGTGACCGTAAAACATTCAGTCAATATATGACCACAGTATTCATTTGACCTGGATTATGTTAGACCTGCCAAGTCATAAATGTGGATATTGTAAGCAGTAGTCCATTAAAAGAATACATGAATAGAAGGCCCAGGCCTCATTTTACCCCACAACATTATACCAGCATCTCACGTTTAGCTCCTATCTATAGGCATGAGGATGCAAGTATTCTATAGGCCAAGCTAAAAAAGAAGGAAAAACCTGAGCTTGGATTTCAGATATTCCAAATCAGTATACAGGTGCAAATTAAAAATGAATGGCAGCTGAATTACAGCCACATGCAAGGGTGGTTTTGAGAGACAACAATAAGGAAAATATTCCCAATAGACAGACCTTTAAATGGTTCACCTGGCATCTACTCTGTGTGGAAAAACAAGTAGGCATAGATGAAAACTATATATGGATTTCTGGAAAGTGACCAGAAGCCTGGCCAGCTGGCCAGGAACATGGAAAGAAAACATTGGAATATTGGACACAAAGACTTCTGAAGTGGAAACATATGGATGGACTTATGGTAATGTGCACAAAATGTCAAGAATTCACTATCACATATTAACATATTTTAGAAAGCACCTGCCATGGAAGACCCACTGAACAATGAACTTGCCAGTTGATGGAAGCCACAACTTCCCATTGGCCACCCCAGAACTAGCATAGGCACCAGATTTGCCACAGTGGTAGAAACATAGGTTTCATATTGGACCACCAGGATGAACCCTATTTAATAAAGCCTATTTAGCTACTGCTGCCTCTCAATCTCCAACTTGTCAGCAGTAAACACTAACACAGTCCCCTATATGGCACTATTCTTCAAGTAGGCCAACCCATTGCTTTGTGATAAGTTTATGCTTTTTGGCCTCCTCCATGCCGGAGAAGCTAGTAATTCTTTCTTACAAAAAATACAGTTGCAGATATGGGCTCACTTTTTTTGCCTGAAGAACTTGAGTCAGTACTATTATCCATGGGTTTATAGAGTGCCTAATCCACAAGCCTAGAATCCCACAAAATAAAGCATTTGACCAGGGCACCCATTTCACAATGAAATAGTTGAATAAGTAGCCCCAAATTTATGAGATCCATTGTTTTTTGTTTTTTTTTTTTTACATAGCATATCAACTGCTGTAATAAACCTTGGAGTGACCCTGCAGCTAAAGCTCCAGCTCAGAGGCAGGAACTTCAAGAATGGTAGGCCACTCTTCAGAATGCAGTATACAAACCACAGCTAAAAATTCTATGTGGCTGTTTCTCCCACTCTCACAGACAGGCCATGTGAATCCAGGAACCAAAGAGTGGAAGTCTAAAGTTACACTCACCATTGCTCCCAGTGACTCACTGAGGCAATTTGTGCTTCTTATGCCACTTCTCTGGATTCCATACAATTAGAGATTCTGATCCCTAAAGAGAGGTGAACCCTTGCCAAAAAGACCTAGTGAGGGACAACTGTGGCTGTCCTGTAGGTATTCTGACTTCTCTTGTTCAGAAACCAGCAAGTGAGAAGAGGAGTCAGTATCTTGGAAGAAATAATTTACCTTGATCACAAAGAAAAGGTAGGTCTGCTTTTACAAAATGGGAAAGAGGAATGCCTGAGTGGCTCAATGGTTGAACGCCTGCCTTCATCTCAGGGCATGATCCCCTGCAGGGAGCCTGCTTCTTCTTCTGCCTATATCTCTGCATCCCCCTCTCTTTTTTTCTCTCTCTCATAAATAAGTAAAATCTTTAAAAAAGAATGTGAAAGAATGTGTAAAACTCAGTTGATCCACTTGGGTATCTCTTGGGACTCTTTTGCTAAATTATAAATGAATGGACACATGCCTAAAAAATGGGTACTTTCCAAGGGCTGAGATTCTTCAGGAATGGGTTTGGGTCACACCAACATGTAAGACGACAAGACATGCAGATAAAACCTAAGAATGAGAGGATTTAGGATGGATAGTGGTGGAGGGAGACAGTGAATACTGGTGTGGGCCCCAAAACCAAACTTAAAGACAGAAGAGAGGCTTAGTGAACTAACTGGAGACTCTAAGTTTCCCCTCAAGAAGAAAGACCTATGTGGAGCTGCTCCATGAACATGTATGAAGAAGTGGAATTTTAATTTGTAAGGTGTGGACTGTGGTAGCTTTTGAAGTATGCCATTAGATCTCTTTTCAAGAAATAACTTGCTGTGCAAAGTATAGTTAGCCTCGAGGTGCAGTATCTTCCATATTCTTCTGCTGCAGGCCAAAAATATTTTTTAGCCAGAAAGCTGCGTTAAGTGTAGAACTCACCTTATTCATTCCCCTTCCTTTAGTAGGCATAGTCTTGCACCGCCTGCTGTCCAAAGTCTGAAAATAGCTGTCTCATATTTTGTTCAATTTTGTTGTTGTTTTACATGGGAGAGTAATTTCTATGAACAATTGATCCTACTTGGTTAGAAACAGAAAGCCAGTGAAATTTTAATGCTATATTTCATAATAGCTTCCTCAGAAATCATATTATATCTAATGCATTCAAATTATAGTACAGAAGGAAATTCCCAAGTATTAAGTCTACTTTGGTTGCTTTGATTCAGAGGATCATGCATATGAACTCTAAAACATTTCTTATCCATAAGCCTGTACTTAGATGAACATTAGGATAATTTGAATACATCATACCATTTTGTTATTGAAAGTTACTTGAATAAACCCTGCTGTTAACATAATGCCTAATAACATCCACAGGTTAAAATTTCACAGATGCTTGAAATTATATGTATAATTTAGATTATATAATTATATGTATAATTATATGTATAATTTATTTAACCATTTTAGAATGAATATATCAAGTTTTAAGAAATGACCTAATTCAAACAATTCAACCAAATATCAGCTCTTGAAATTTTTGAAAGGATAATGGCACACAGTGGAGGTTAAATGCAGCCCTCAGAAATTGCAATGTCATTAGATCACTGAAAATTCATATAACAGAAAAATTGATTTGGAAGGAAATCTAAAAATCACCAACCTAATTTCTCTATCTTATTTTTATTTTTCAATGTTTTGAGGCTTTCTGGTTTTGACTTGGTGTTTTGCTAGGAAGTTGTGAAACATCCCTACAGGAATTGATCACTAGATAACATTTTATATAAAAACCTAATAATATCAGGTTATTGTGAATGAATAAACTGAATCTCAAGGTAGCTTCAGTGA